>NW_013666519.1:322670-338541 GCF_000517525.1 Limulus polyphemus
CTTGGAGTAGATCGCTCTTAGTTCGTTGATCCTTTGGGGCATCGTGAGAATCATCTCGCCAACTTCGAGATTGTGGGATTTTCGCCCACTCTTGCTTCAAAACTTGGAGTAGATCGCTCTTAGTTCGTTGATCCTTTGGGGCATCGTGAGAATCATCTCGTCAATTTTCTACGAAGCGAAAGGAAGATCTACTAGATATTAATTAAATTATAAATATATCAATTCATGTGAATATGACTGAAAAATTTCATTTTTTCTGAAAAGGTGATGTCTATTTACTTGTGACCACGCTGTGTATGTTTATGATCGGAGTTGCAGGTATATTAGAAGGTGGTCGAGGGAAGAAACTATGGGATCACAGAGTTGATCGAATACAGAAACTGTATACAATTTCTGTTTGAAATATACTTTGTTTCATAATATAAGGGTACAAATATATACAATTCTGAATCTTGAACTGAACTTACCAATAAATATAAAACGTGATTCTCGTAATGAGGATGAGACCCCGGTTTCATTATGTATAAATTTACTAACGTACTATGTATACAAATTGTAATTAAATAGTAATTCAAACAGAATCACGTGACGTTATACACATTTTTGAGACTTTTATCAATTTAACAAAAAAAAAAAAATCCAAGCATGGTTTAACGTGTACTAAATCATTATTGCATTAATTAAATTGGGGAAGTTTACATTCTTGAAGTGAAGGAAATTAAAATATATAAATTTGTAGATTTGAATTTCTGTATTAAAAGTGAAGCTAGCTACCAACAACGCTGTTGCAACAATTACTGTAATATGATTTTATTAGCGGATTGGATAACACTGATAGATTTTTTTTGTCTAGCGCAAAGCTACACAATGGACTTTCTGCGATCAGTCCACCATAGGGAATCGAATCGTGGATTTTAATGTTATAATTCTGTTGACTTACCGCTGACCCACCGGAGAACTAGTGAATTGGAAGTACGTGTACAAGATCAAACGGGTAGGAGGGCTATAATTAGTAAAAAGTCAAGAAGTGATATGCGTGTGAAAGGTTAATGGATATGGGTATTTCCACCACTAACTTTTATTATGTTTTAATATTGGTATTTATTAAATTAAATGTTTGAAAATGATTGTATTTTGCAAATGATAAACAGGTATTAACGTACTCGTATTTTCATTTAAAGATATATATTTGCAAAACTGAAGGCATTATTTATAGTTTTCAATTTACGTTAAGCAATTGGTATTTTTAAAGATGATTGTTTTATTTGATTTTTATTAATAGCGTATATTCAAAAGCTTAATTTACTAAAGCCATATTTAAATAGGATATTTTGATTATAATTTTTTGTTATACGAAATAAAATGAACCTGTAGTTTTCTTTAAAGAGGATATCTTTCATAGTTTTGTGTTTATGAGCAAATGTCATAGTTCAGTTAGTTTGTTTGTTGTCTAGTGGATACCATACCGGGCTGCGGATCAGATAGTCCAAGATTAGACTCACGAATGTCAGTGAACGCGTTCCTTCCATTTAGTTTTAGAAAATTTATACAAGTATCAGTCAGTCCTGCTATTCAGGTAAGAGTAGCCGCATATCAGACGATAAGTGCTGCAAACTAGTTGTCAACCCTTTGGTCAGGTCAGCATTTCTTGATTAGGGAAGGCCTTGCCTGAACTTTAAGGGCTTCTGCTATAAATGAAAATTTTAATTCGACACTTCTTTCATTATTGGGTTACAAACATCGTTACTACACCTTTTCCGATGATTTCCGAGTAACTAGAATATAGTTAGTGCTGATTTGATACTAGTTTACATCTGAAATATTCGAGTCACAATAACATTTATACATAATACTAAAAGTGAATAAATAAATGAGTTTTCGAACTAAATAAGGGAAAGTTTCGAGCTTTATAGGTAAGTGTCGACACGTGTATGGATTATAAGTTTTCGAATAAATGCAGACTTTTAAAGCGATAACTACTGAAATAGGCCTAGCCACAAGAACCTGTTATTTATTACTAAGTAGTGTCATTTACTTATGTTTACAGTTTCATTTGCATCATGTAGTTTTTACTCATCTAAATATCGTTAGATAAAGGTTATTTATTTTTTACATTGCTGAGCTCATAATGATATGAAGAACAAGGTGAGGATAGAGTTCAAGGCTAATATATACAAATTAATACTTGAATAAATAGTAAAACTATTATCCAAAATTAAAAGGCATTGTCTTGGTTGGAAGTTATGGTTTATACTCGCATGTAGTTCCATAAACATGTTACGTAACCAGTCCATAATATCTGTTGTATGTTTAAAGGAATGTCTCTTTAGTTCGATTGGCCCCCCAGTGGCACAGCGGTATGTCTGTGGACTTACAACGCTAGAATCCGGGTTTCGATACCCGTGGTGGGCAGAGCACAGATAGCCCATTATGTAGCTTTGTGCTTAATTACAAAACAAACAAAACAATTAATTCGACTGTAGTATTAGGTTTTTACTCATTAGGCAGCCACCAATTAAGCCGAGAAAGGAAATTTGTGAGAGGATTGAAAGAGTGCTTACATGAGCTATAAATGGTAAATACTAATGACAAGTCATTGCTTTTTAGTTATTAGTTTCTTTTCTTCACGTGGATTTAAGTGAATAAAAGATTACGTAGAGGCCTAATCTATACTTTGGATCGCTACTTCCACCGTAGCAGACTAGTTTCGTTGAGTTCACAGCTCATTAGCCTTATAATAGTTAGATTCCTTTTATTAAAGTTTCAGACCAGGTGAAATTTTATGGATTTTCTCTTGATGCAAAACAAGGATAAGTTGCTTATTCATACGAACTAAATAAAGACGCGCATTTTTTCATTAAATAATTGCACTATTAAACTTAACACAGATCGACATTTTTGAGGCGTCTTCCTTTCTAGTTGACTATAGAGGAAGAAATACATAGAACCAACTAACACACCAATATAAACTTTCACAGCGAAGAAAGTTTTTGGAAACAAGAATGTTTTTAGTATTGTGGCTTTCTTATTTAGATAAAACATAACAGAAAACTGCGAAAGAATGATAATTTAAGATACACGAAATAAAGGAATAACTTAATGTAAAAAAGGAATAAACCAAAGTTAAAGCCATAACGCCACTGAACATGATCCGCACTTTTACCTGTTATAAAAGTGGCAGTCAGTCCCCTTATTTTGTTTAATTCTTCTCGCCCTTAACAGAAAGATTTATATAAACCTAGGACTAAATACCATGCAAGTATAGACAATTACAAAAATATTTTTTCCCCACTTCCTAAATTATCATACCAGTTAAGACTAATTTAAACGAAACACTACACTACACCAAATAACTAAAATAACCTTTAATAATGGCTGGAGACGGTTTGAATGGGTAATGATGAAAAACTTTAATATAAGTTTAACCTAACAGCCAATGTACAACCTTGTCGAAACGTTGTACATTTGCTGTTATGTTAAACTTGTATTAAAGTTTTCTTCATTACCCATTCAAGCCGTCTCCAGCCATTATTAGTCTCAAAGTGGGTTCCTCGTCACCGAAATTAAAATAACCTTTGTTTACAAACCTTTACCAAAAGTACAAACAACATAAAACTTGCCTACTGTGTGGGGTAATTGTTCGTACTAAAATGTTTCTGTAAAAAAATCAGGTAAAAAACACCAAACATCAAGATTTAACGTTTGATTCAAAATGCTCTGGATTTTTAAGAACAATGCTACTCAAAGAGCTATCTGTGCTCTGCCCACCGCGGGTATCGAAACCTGGTTTTTGGTTTATAAACCTTCAGTCTTACCGCTGAGCCACCTGTAGGGGCGTTAAAAGGCTGTAACTAATAACATCTTAAATATTCAAAGTTTTCCATATTATGAACACAGAAGTTGATGCAGTATGAACATCAGAAACAATATTTTCAAAGAATTTTTGTGCCGGTTGTGACCGAATATACATATTGCTTGGCTGCGGATTGAACTAAAAGCTGAACAAACTTTATATTATCTACCTGAAGATGGTGACCAGGTATACCCTCATGGAGAGAAAGACTCATCATCTTGTATATAGGCCTGAAAAAATGTCGTTAAACAAATTAAGATATATTACAAATGATTTTTATTTCCTACTTGTATTAACTCAATACTATCTTGTGATATAAACATTATTTAAAAATGTTCTATGAATTAAAATATAATTAAAGGTTTTAAAATATTTTCATCACAAACCAATCATTAGTTAAGACACTTCATAATTTTGATATAATGGGTAAATAGTTCTGTAATTCTTGTACATAATACACTACACAAAGCGATTAAAATATTATAGGAATTTGTAATTTCTTAACTGTGACGAAACATAAAAAAAACACTATTGTAAATTGTCAGCTACCCACTCAATTCATTTGTATGCAACTCAGGCATCTGGTGTTATGCCATATGAAGAGAAATACATATTTACAGTTCATGACATCTGACTTCGAGATAAAGGCTTGTTACCAGAAATACGTAGAACAACGTGGTACTGATGATGCATGCCTTAAGACAGGAAGCCCTGAGGTTTTGTCTACCATTCCTCAGAAGGAACTGTTTGCAGAGCATCTGTAGTATGTGGAGTCACTTGCCACCATGCAATGTATCTCCAAAAAGCATCCTATACATGGCTGATGGAAATGAAGTTTAGTGACCATAAGGTGTTTTATTCCACCAATCTCTTCTTCTTCAAGAACTGGGAGAGGGTTATTATTTTATAGCAGTATTTTTGCTTTGTCGTAACCATAGATGAAGGAATGGTCAATAAATTCCTTAAATTTGCTGATGATATTAAGGTCTTGGATGTTGCCTGCTGTGAAGAAGATGCAGCTGCTTTACAAAATGATTTAGCTCATTTAGTGAGTTGGGTAAATAAATGGCAGAAGGGTTTTACTTACAATAAATGCAAGATAATGCATGTGGGTTATCATAATTTGAATTATACTCTTAATTTGGATGGGAATAAAATTAACAGTGTTATGAAAGAAAGGGATCTTGGTGTAATGGATGATCAGTTTCTTAAACTATCCAAGCAGTGTGTTGTTGTTAGTGGTAGGGCAAATAGGATTTTATGCTGTATCTACAGACATATTGAATACAAAGGTTTATAATTTCATTGTATAAGTCACTGGTTATTGTGTTCAGTCTTGGGTTCCTTACCTTTGAAAGTACATTGAAATGTTGAAAAGGGTTCAGAGGAGGATTATTAGAATGGTACCTAGGATGGAGGGTTTGTCATATGAGGAGAGATTAAGATCTTTAAAACTGTTTTCTCTTGAAAAAAGAATAGTTAGAGGGGATATGATTGAAGTGTTTAATATTGTAAAGGGAATTGATAGTGTTGATGCATCATACTTAAAAGTGAGAATAGTAGGACAAGGGAACACAAATATGATGTTGGGCAGGGTAGGAGTCATCTTCAACTAAGACAGTTTTTTTGAATTATAATGAATAATTAAAAAAACGTTGTTATTGTGTAAATATAAATCGTTGTTTTTAATTATTTATTATAATTTAAAAATATTTTAAACACAAGTGCCGGTAGTGCATATTTAAGACAGTTTTATTTTTCTAACATGACGGTTGGTCTCTGGAATGGTTTACCTTCGGATGTTGTGGAGACCGTAAATTTAAGTGAGTTTAAGAGAAAGCTTGATAACTATATGAATGATGAGGACTGACTTTAAGATTTTGTTTTCATATTTTAGTTTATCTATTTAATAGTTTTAGTTTAGTTTAGAGTGTGGGACTGCCGAGATGGACCAATAGGTCCCTTGTTGTTCCTAAACATTGTTATGTTTTAGTATTGGAAATTTTGATTATCCTTTAATTATTTTGTGCAGTGCAATTAACTTTCAATACGCTGTTCACTCATTAAACAAATTTTAAAATAAAACAAAACACAGCAATAAAAAAAAAAAACATTGGGGATTCAAAGAACATTGTTGCTTTGTATCCTATAGTAGAATGACATGAATTTTAAAAGGCGAAAATAAATGTAAATTGCAACTTACGACTGTTTAGGATTTGCAGTATTCAAGAAAAACATGCCAGGTCTGCTCCCATCAGGTGAACTGGGCACATAAAAAGCAGCTGTACTTTCAGTCATTGAAAGCGGGAAAGGAACAATACTGAAAAAAAAGTGATGCTCATTATTTTCAGATGGGCAAGCGGAAGAAGAACAATACTGAAACAAGTGATGCTTAATACTTTCATACGTTGAAAGCGGGAAAGAAACAATAATAAAAAGTAACAACTTTAAGACGTTGAAAGCTGGAAGGGAACAATATTGAAAAAAAAGAATGGCACTCATGCTTTTTCAAATTTTACTCGTAGATTAAACATATATGTATTTATGTTTTAAAGAGACAACTGTGCTACTTTACTAGACTACAGAAATCTATGAAATTTTGCAATAATAAGATTGTCCATGTATCATAGGATAATTTTTTCCTTATTTCCAAGCTGGTAGACGAAGACAACTAAATAAAGATTCAACATTTACAGTACAAAAGAAACAAAACGTGATGATATTTATTACAAGTAGAAAAAAAAAGATTAAGTACAAGTGAAAGTTTGTTCAAATGAGTTGGTTGGTTTCATGTTGAAAAACTATGTGGTCTAGTTGAGTTTCACAAGTTGGATGTTGGTGGAATAGTTTATTTATTACACTCAGAAACATAAATGAGTTTTTCTGAGTGGGTTTTTTTCGGGAGTATACAACCAATGAATATATTATCGCTTTGAGTTCTCAAACTCTGTAGAGAGATTGAAGTTTAATGTTTGTTTGTTATGAATTTCACGCAAAGCTACACGAGGGCTATATGCGCTAGCCGTCCCTAATTTAGCAGTGTAAGACGAGAGGGAAGGCAGCTAGTCATCACCACCCACCCCCAACTCTTGGGCTACTCTTTTACCAACGAATAGTGGGATTGATCGCACATTATAACGCCCCCACAGCTGAAAGGGCGAGTATGTTTGGTGTGACGGGGATTCGAACCCGCGACCCGCAGATTGCGAGTCGAGCACGTTTTTGTGATCTATACTATATCAACTTCACTTGTTGGTTGTTTGCCAATAAATAAGAAGGCCGAATCTCTGGTTTAAAATAATAAATCGTATGCAAAAATTCATTTCACCTACAGGATTTTAATTAAAAAATAATGTACTTACATTTTATCCTCGGAATATGAAAGGCCTAATTTGTTTTAAAGTTTTGCATTTGTGCCCAACTGATATATTTCAAAGCTGCTTACAAACCCTGAGTGAGGATTATCATTTTCTCTCTGTCTTCCGCTTTGAAGATGCAGTTTCCGCGACTGTGAATATCAGTATTATTACTGATGAAAATCTGAAGACATTAAACCTACATGAAAACTCCACGTGACTCTTACAAACGTGGTATAGTCCGATTTGTTTGTTGCACTACATAAAGTTCCCGATGAACATCGTTCATCAGTGACTGTATACAATTTGGAAACTGTAAATGTGGAATGAGTGCAAATCTGGTGCACGTAAAACCATCACGTGAATTTTATATGTATTGTAGTGAATTGATATTTGATGTTTCGCAAGGAGTATACATTCAAAACGACTAAAATTTGTTCTGTTTTGCAAAGTCGGAGAAATAGCACTGACTTAACTTTTATCCGTCCATTAGATGATTCCAGTCCCGTTTCGGCTGTTCAGAATAACAAGGATGGATGGATTTTAATACGGCTACTTACGACCTCACCAATTTTGTAGTATTTAAGAACAAAAATCCAGTATTTATACATCTTTTAAAGCAATATAAAGTGTGTCTTAAACCGAAAAGCTATACCCTACTGCCTTTGAGTGCAAAGCTGTAGTTTAATTAGATATACCTTAGGGTTATAGACTAGTGTCATGACTAATTTGGATGAGAAACTCTAGCTTAATTAGACAAAACCAGTGCCACGACTGTCTTGTAGATAGAAGCTGTAGCTTAATTACACAAAATGAGTTCCATGATTGTCTTGAGGTAGCGAATAGTTTAATTAGACAAAATCAGTGCTATAAATGTCTTTTAACTAGAATTTATAGCTCAATTATACAAAACCAGCGTGAGGCCTGTCTTGGTTGGTAGACTCGTGTCACAACTGTCTTGGGCTGGGAAGTTGTAATTTAATTATGCAGTACTAGTGCCATGGCTGTCTTGGTTGGGAAATGTAACTTAATAATCACACAAAACCAGTGCCGTGGATGTTTTGGATTGGAGACCTGTCATGGAGTGGGAGGTTATAGTTTAAACAAACATAAACAATGTCATAGCTGTCTTAGGGTGGGAAGCTGTAGTTCAACCACGAAAACTACAGTAGTCAACATTTGCTAGGGATCATGTTTTTACATAATAGGTACACTAATGTTAATTAAGGTCAGTTCTGAAAACAAAGACATAGCTTGGAAGTTCATTATCTGGACATTGTTTGCCAAGTGCAAACTTTCTGCCTGGGTGATTTTGATTGGATCCTGACTTTGTTTTCTGACCATACTCCCAAATTGAAAGTTCATACAGTGAAATTGTGAGGTCCTTAATATGAGATCACTGATAATTGCTTGCTAAAATTGGTCTGATTGAGGTTATGCAGTGCAGAAAATGCCTCGTTTAGGTCAAAGGCATCATCTTTCTCCTGCAGAACTTAACAGGGCTGTTGGGATGCTGCAGGGAGGCATGACACAATGCAGGGTTGCTGCTGCTCTTGGCACATCCCAAAGTGTGGTGTCCAGGGCCTGGAACAAGTTCAGACGGTTTTGCAGAGTCAATAGCAGACATAGTGAAGGAAGGAAAAGACTAACAACTCCACAACAAGGCCACTACTTGACCATCCAGGCTCAAAGGAATTACTTTGCTCCAGCTGTTAACTTCATTAACTCCCTCCAAGATACCACAGGAGTCCGAATGTCTACACAGACGCCTTCACGAAGCTCCGTTGAGAGCTAGACATCCAACTGTTCATGCTCCTTTAAGCCGACAACACAGGCAGGCACGACTGCAGTGGGATAGAGATACTATGTGGACTTTCTTAGCAGACGCAGAAGAGCTTGGAGATTCCCTGGTGAGCGCAATTTGTCTCAGAATGTCATCGAACACGATCTCTTTGGAGGAGGCTCAATCATGGTGTGGGGAGGCATCTCAATTTCAGGCCGTACCAACCTTGTAATTATCCGAAATGGAAGTCTCACCAGTTTAAGATACAGAGATGAGATCCTTGCACCCATTGTTCATCCATATGCAGGTGCAACATGGCCAGACTTCCTGCTTATGGATGACAATGCGCGTCCACACCGTGCAAGGGCAGTGACTGCCTTCCTGGAAGCTGAAGGAATTCCCAGGATGGAGTGGTCAGCTAGGTCTCCTGACCTCATCCCAATAGAGCACATCTGGGAGCAGCTACAGACAAGGCTTCAAGCTCGTCAAGCTAATGTGATCATGAGCATACACAGACGTTGTGCAGCAGTCATTAATGCTCGAGGTGGTCACACAGGCTACTGAAATCATCTTGACGGTGAATTGGACACTTTTTTTCAATGACAGTTGATTTTGAAATTTTTCTTGTTAACACTGTACCACAGGGTGCATCAGTTCCCCAGGCTCTGTTATCCAAGTAAATTTTACAGAATTTAATAAAGTATAAAAATGTCTTATCCAGGTGTTTTTGTTCTTAAAATGTTCAATCTATACATATTATTGTGGTAAGTGTTTCACATACACTCAAAAAATGATCCCTAGCAAATGTTGATTACTGTATTTAAAAGATTTAGCGTTCCTTGACGAAGTTTAAGTAACCTTTTTAACTCGGAAAACTTTGCTTTTATTTATACACATGACGTTCTCTACATTATGCAGAACCCTCTCGTGATAGTTTTTGTTCTTTGTAAGTATTAGTTATTAAACTTGTTTAAAACATCATTAAATTTACATTTTGAGGGAATTTTTTATGAATTTTGTTTGTTTGTTTAGCACAAAACTACATGGGGTATCGAAACTCAAGTTTTAATGGTATAAGCCATCAGATTTACCATTGAGCCACCGGAGGGGGGCATTTTATAAAGAGTATGAAGAATAAATCAGTATTAACCATAAAAACATGGTGGGTATGAAACTCTGGGCCAAAATGTATGCATATTTAGTAACAAATAGGATCATTATTATTAAGTTGGCATACAAATACACTTAGCACCGTCAAACTGAGAATTGCATGTTAAACATCTACATATCTAATTTGTACAATGAGACAGATTCTATGGACATCCCGAACGATTTATAAGAACAGCAAACATTTTTATCAGACGCCTGTAGAAAGATGGGTAATTCAGTATTTGACCTATCACAACGAAACCTTACCAAAACACATATAATGACAAAAATGTAACATCAAATTATTACAAACAGCGTCTGTAACCTTATATCAGTTCATATTAAATATTCAGTTCTTGGTTGGTCGTTCTCGCACTCTAGTAATCTGCGCCAGGTGAGACATGTTGTTGATGAGGTTATTGATATACTCCTTCCTGATTTAATCTCAACATGTCACTAGCAGGTGCTGCAACTCGGCTTCAGTAGCTGGTTTATAGTCGTGGTTAGCAATTTTCCGGGATCTTAATGGGATTTGCTGGCCATGGCAATATTGTAACGTTCTTCTGTTCGAGATAATCTTGTACAATACACTCACTGTGGGCAGTGACATTGTCATCCTGGAAAACAAAGTTATTGCCAAACCTTGACCTAGCATATGGCAGAAATATTGTCTCCACGTGATGCCTGTAGGAGGTGCCATTGACGTTTCCCTGGAGGATATGAAGAGCAGTTATTCCACCATGATGAATAGCTGCTCAAACATGAACTGCACCACCTTCTGTGGAAAAGACAGTCTTCCCTCATCTGTTCTCCAAGCAAACGACGAACACGAATCCTACCATAAGTTTTAAGAAGCCTGAAACAAGACTGGTCTGAAAAGATGACATAGTGTCCTAACTGTAAGTTGGCATGCTGTCTTGCCAAAGTAACACGGTGACAGCGGTGAATTCTGGTTAATATTGGTTTTCAGATAGTCCTTCTTGTAAAATAACCTTGTTTGGTCAGTCTTCTCTTCACTGTTCTTCTGGATACGCTGGAATGAACGTGTTTATGCCATTCCTTTCGTAAGGTTTTGAAAGACTTCTTTCGATCTTGACATGTTAACCTGATCAAAATACGGTCATCTCGGGCAGTAGTTTTTCGGCGTCTACCAGTAGACTTTCCTGGAACAAAGTTTCCTGTAGTCCAATGAAGTTTTAGGATTTTGGATACAGTACACTGGAGTACCCTACTGTTCTGACAATGACCGTTTGCTTCATACCGTTTTTGGACAGTCGAACAAATTGACACCCTATAACTTTTGGCACGTGACGAGGCATAACTTTACACTAAGTACAAATAAATTGTCTGAACAAAGCGTTGATCGTTTCGAAAATGATTATACCAAAAGCACACCATTTTATACAAAACAGGTGTGTATGTGTTTTTTGACGAACAAATGCTCAAAACAACTTGTACAGACCACAATAACAACTCGTACATGTTTGTCCGATCATATGCTACCTTCTGTGTTATACTACTTGGGAATTTAGTCAATATCTATCCATGCATATAGAGTGTAACATCAATATAGAACAGTATGCAAACTTTTTGGCCAATACTTTACAAACGAATATGTTGTTTTGCTCTAAATAAATGCGAATTACGTTATAGGCTTTATATAGGTTTTACAGAAATTACACGTCAAACATAGTGATAAGATGTTGAGCTACTACTTTAAGTTAAGTAATCATATTTAGATTGGTTAAATGTTTAATTTTTAGTCGCCCTCTTGTGGATTAGGGATAAATCAGTGGACTAAAAATCGAATTTCGATACCGCCCGTGCGCAGAGTACAGACAGTCCATTGTGTAGCTTTGTGCTTTACAACAAACAAACAAACAAAAAATAATAATTTCTAATCGTAGAAAAACACGCGTGAAAAATGTTGAAATAAACAGAAACATTAAGTATTACATACAGTAGTTTCGTTTTAGGAACCTCCTTGATAACCTGTACTATCTTAGGTTCAATCTGATTTTCCACAGTGTCCTTGTAAGCTTGAAGAAGTTCTTGCTGGAATAGAGCAAAAAATACAGAAAATATTAGAGGTAAGTTCAACTAGTTATTGCAACAATCATGATTAAGTCATGCGTGAGTGCTTTCAAATATTTACACAATTTATTAAGTTGTGTCAACAGTTAATTTTTAATGCACTGGACTTAATAGAATTAAATATATTCAACATCGCATTTTTACTCCCCTCCCCCGCTCGTTCTTAGATTACTGACTGAATTCTGTAAAGACACTATCATGCGGGGTTGCTTGTTTTAACTACTTCAACCCTGATATCCGGTTAGATAGTGTTGTTTACGGGTAATCTTCCAACTTTTAACATAGCTGTGTTATCAGCTGGAGCTTCGTAGTTATGCTAATTATTCAACGCAGTCTACAGTTGGTTAAAATATCATTCTTAACGTGGTCCCTCCAAATATTCTGGGTGGAACAGGAACATACTATAGTTTAAATCTAGTTTGTTCTATTTGGACAGCCACCTTCCTGTACACTACTTAGAGAATGTACTTAGGAAATTTTGGTTTTCGAAAGCTCAGATTTTTGTGCCAGAAACGGATGGTAAAAAGAGAGTTAAGATGAGATATGTGTGCCAGAAACGGATGGTAAAAAGAAATATGTGTGCCAGAAACGGATGGTAAAAAGAAATATGTGTGCCAGAAATGCATGGTAAAAACAATTAGAGATGTGTGCCAGAAGTGGATGCTAAAAACAGTTAGAGATGTGTACCAGAAATAAATGATAAAACAGTTAGAGATGTGTACCAGAAATGGATGCTACAAACAGTTAGAGATGTGTACCAGAAATGGATGCTACAAACAGTTAGAGATGTGTGCCAGAAATGGATGCTAAAAACAGTTAGAGATGTGTGCCAGAAATGGATGCTAAAAACAGTTAAAAAGAGCTGCCATATGGTACACTTGTTCTTGTAAACCTTTGTTTTATGTACGTTACACAGATGAAAAACAAAGAAACACATGTCAGTAATACTTTTAAGACTGCATCAATTATTTTACAGGTTTTCCAGTCCGCTCCATTGCTATTTGGGCACAAAATCAGCGCGACGGCTGTCTTGGTTGGTAGACCCGTGTCACGAATGTCTTAGGCTGGGAAGTTGCAATTTAAACATGCAGCACCAGTGTCATGGCTGTCTTGGTTTGGAGATGTGACTTAATGATCACACACAACCAGTGCCGTGACTGTTTTGGATTGAAGAGCTGTAAGTTTATTAACAAATACCAGTGTCACATCTGTCTTGGAGTGGGAAGATATAGTTTTAACAAACATAAACAATGTCATGACTGCCTCGGGGGGGGGGGGGAGTTGTAGTTCAACCACCAAAACTATTTAAAGACTTGGCTCTCCTGGACGAAGTATACGAAACCCTTTTTTTAAATTTTGGTCAAGTTTGATTTCGCAAAATTTATTTATTTAAGTTAGCTGTGAAATGTGAGGTTAGGGCATACTATGAGGTGGGGTGTTAAGTACTTGCCACGTCATTTTTGACTTGCTATACGCTAGAACAAATATTAATCGATGCTTTTAAGTAAAATGTCGTTATCATATATTGTCTTACAATTTGTAAAAAAAAAGAGATCAAATCAAATGCTCTTTCTATGAAATATCTTATTCAAGTCTCGTCATGCCACGTAAATTTCATTTTTCACACTTTTTTTCTTTTTTTTTATTGCCCCTCCCCTAGTGGCTCAGCGATAAGTCTAAAGATTCATAAGAGGGTTTCGATATCCTTGGTGGGTATAGCACAGTTAGCCCGTTATGTAGCTTTATGCTTTGCTACAACCAACCAACCAACCTACCTTAATTTTGATTATAAAACACGACGTCATTGGTCTTGCATTTCTGACTTTTTGCTCACGTCATAGGTCTTGAGTAAGTAGAGTAGCCAGTGAAGTATTTCAAACTTAGTTGTACCTAGGTTCACCTGTTTATAGTTCTAAATATATTGATGTGAACCGCTTAAATATTATAATATTTTGAGAACTGTTTCTTTAGCATCTAAAACCAATATTCATACAGATCTACTATTTAATACAAAGTATTTTACTAGTGTTAACCATTATTATAGAAATGACATCAAGACTAACCTGTGTCTTGAAAAAAAATTGAGGATCGTTTCTTAGCTGTTCCAGAAAATCTGTTCGAGACAAATTGGATCCGAGGCTTTTGATCACCTAAGTTTCGAAATTTAGATATACAATATTTTAGAAATACTTGCTGGATACTTTTGTAAAAGAAAAATACAAACAAACTGTACTTTTAACTAAACTTTTGAATGTCATCGGTCGCAGTAACCAAATTCGTAGAAATAAAACATCATATACATAATTACATAAATCTGAACCATACGCTCCAGTTTCCACATCTTGAACATAATTATCGTCCTTTCAGCAATAGTTGAGTTTACCGATAAAATCTCAATGTTTAAGATAATATACATTTTTAATTATTATCGCTATATTTTTTAAATCCCTGTGGTGATTCAACGGAAATCTGAGGGCATATAACGCTAAAAATCCGGTTTTGAAATCCACGATCAGCAAAATACAGATAGCTCACTGTATAACTTTTTGCTTAACAACAAACAAACAAAATGCTTTATAAAACATTTTTGAAAATAAAACTTGAATTTATCATCCAGCAAGAGTCACTTTTTTAGTGCTAGTTTAGATTGTAGTCTTTAATAATTCTATTGAACTATTTAAATATGTACTCGTACGTATTTATTCCAAACTTCTTTCATTGACCTTTGCTCTTAAGATAAGCTTCTCGGTTACCCAGCAGTAAGCTTGATGTCGTATAACGCTAAAATTCGTGGTTCGAAACATGCAGTCGGCAAGGTGCAGATAACTCACTATGCAAAATGAAGCTTACCGCTAATAATTGATATGTGCTTGAGAAGTAGTGCTTTAAAAGCACGATATAAAAGACTGTTTAGTTTAGGTATTGATTGATTTGTTTTTGTGAGTGAATATTTTATTATTGTTTAGTTTTTGTTATAATAAGAGTTTAGAGTAGACGATTGTGGGAGGTTTTGTTAATAATTCATTGATGTTGAGACTACTGAACGTCGTGCAATACACTGACGTCGAGAATATAGAATGCAGACAGACGATTAGGTGATAAAGATATAAATAGCATGAGACGGATAACAGCAGACAGATAATAGTAGAAGAAAGTATAGTTGCAAAAGGAAAAGTCAAATACCGTACAAGTGATTCGCCTAACGATTGACATAGACCTAATATCTAATATGTTAGAATATGACTAACAGTAGAAAAGAAGATAAGAAAACTAATTTATTCCGTCAAAGCGTGGTTCTAAAGTAATTGAATCAGCCTGAGTACACTTTGACAAAAGGAAAAGAGGATCTTCAGAATAAAGAAGCCCAAACGATTACGGTAGCTTGCGCAACAACTGTAAGTGAATCACATACAGAATACTAGTGCAACAGAAATAGAGAAGATAGTTCGGCTTGTCAACAGAAATTCTAAACTAATTGAATAGGCCTAAGTGGATTTTTGACAAGAAGGAGAGAACTACATATATAGTATTTATGATATGCCATAATATCTATAGTGTTGAAGAATTTATTGTACATACGTTAACTTGTTCCGAATATGAATATTATTTAGAAAACAAGTAAAGTAGTGTGCTGTT
>NW_013666519.1:339589-342642 GCF_000517525.1 Limulus polyphemus
GTATATATTTATACTATTAAGACATATAAGTAAAAGCCATTTATTTCGACAATTGGTGAAAAATTATATTTTAAATTCCGACAGTTAGGTAATCATAAATATCTTATAATTTACAGAAGGGTACGATTTTGAGCTTGATATTTTTCAGAGACATGGATTTATCTGGATAATTTTCAAGACATTTTACAAAAACATTCATTATTTTATACTTTTCTGAAATGTTAACTAACATAACAGCAAAAAATAAAAAATAAAATTAAAACAATGATTCCATAATTAAAGACAAAAGATTTTTCCATTGTATTTCTTACCTTATCCATTTCTTTCGATATTCGTTTAACCTCTTGAAGCCCCAGCTGGTGGATTTCTTCAGGAGTCATGTCAGTTGAGGTATGAAACCGAAGACACTGCTGATAAAACCTTTTTCCATCCGGAAGAGTAGCAGCACCAGTATGAGGTCTTGTGGCAGTCATGTAATCCTGCAAGTGTCATAACTTAATAAAGTTATAAATTGCAGTTTCGCGACAATTTTCTATAAATTTTGTGAATCGCAAATTAGATAAGTATTTCTATAAATGTTTTGATCACGTGTGTTTTATACAACATTTCAGTATTTCTATAAATGTTTTGATCACGTGTGTTTTATACAACATTTCAGTATTTCTATAAATGTTTTGATCACGTGTGTTTTATACAACATTTCAATATTTCTATAAACGTTTTGATCACGTGTGTTTTATACAACATTTCAGTATTTCTATAAATGTTTTGATCACGTGTGTTTTATACAACATTTCAAATAACGATTTATCCATTTGCTTAACATATACTTTGATATTGCGAATAACAATTTATTCTCGTGTTGCTACAAATATAATAAATTACATTTTACAGTTATTATCCCTTTATTGCTATGAATTAATGTTTAATTATAACGTTGAGAACATAATTTTAGTGACATTTTTTGCACATTTGTTTAATGATACTTTACTTTTGGGTTTTCACCAAATTACAAAATAATTTATTTACGCCTTAATATAAATGTAAAGTAACACAGTTTAATATGCTCACACAAATATAGTATATCACAATTTCAGCAACATTGAATTATAAATATTGTGACTCTTTCCACATTTCTACAGAAAAATATGAATTTTTTTAATCCACACAATATATAAACAAAAATTTAGAGTCGAAAGGGGCAAAAAATGGGGAGTTGACGTGTTATTTTAGAGCTATCACGTTTAATAATTGCCATGGAGATGCAAAGGATCATTTGAACTAAATATCTAGGTTTAGATTCCCAATATTTTCATATTGAGGGGGGAGGCCCTAAGTAGAGTTGGCAGTCTCTTTTGGAAGCTCTGAAGAGTAGCTGCATGGATTTACGTAAACTTAAGAAAACTTGTCGTTCAAAAAAATTGTGCAACTATTTTTTATGTAGTTCTTGTTTCTCGAGAAATTTTCTCGTGGCTAATTAAATAATCATATATATAAATTAAATGAAGCTTGGTGTTATTATTTCAGACAACCTTTTTGTTGTTTCTAAAATGAACTGTAACTGAGCCAATGCTATTAAGTAAGGTAAAATAACAAATCTTTTTAATTACCCATACTTCTCTAAAACGTTCTGTTCTTACAACTCTCTAAATAACCAGCAAATCAATAGTTTTAGCGGATTATTCAAATATTAACTTTTCTATATGAAATGTATAGGTCAAAAACTCACGTTTTTTATGAAAGTCCCAAGCTTCTTTAAAGAAGGTAACACTTCTCTTTCAATAACCTTTTTCCCTTCAGCCTTCAGCATCTTCCTGTTAACATACATATAGATACGTAGAATAACCACACACACAAGACAGTGTACATTCAGACTGTTAAGGCTATGGAGTGTATGACTATTGCCAACTAAATATGTACACTGAAGTCACTATACTGGCACCCTGTTTACATAGAAATATCAACAAGAAACGTTTCTAAAGGTTAATCTCACTTTATAAAATCGATGTTTCGGGCTCCAAGCTGTTATTAGAACTACTTTCTCTATTGTCAGTCGTGATCAGTCTAATGGCTATAATTACATACATTTACCAAACACCGCAATTTCCATTGTAATAAATTTCTGCAAGGACAAGTATGGTCAAACTTAAAAACGACACTGGTAAATTTTCCATAGACCTTGCACTGGAAGTGGACACCGGCTTTCAACACCACATTTAAGAAAACAAGAGACAAAGATTTTGGAGCAACATCGAGGGATGTGATAGGTATATAGTCAGATGGGATTGCCGTGATTCAAAATTCGTCTACTATCTTTTTCATAGCAATAGCCTATAGTTTTAAATTGTGGCTGGAAGCTTGTGAACTTTTCACTTCTGAGCATTCGTAAAATTTAATATCCTTGTTTGTATTACTAACATCTCAAGAAGATATGGTTAATTTCACAAATATACCTTTTTTGGGTCAGAAGATTTTCTTTCGTAACCATAATTTTCAGTATATACGAATTGTTCCAGATTAGCTTAAGACGTCGTTTTGGAGCCCATTGCTTTCCTAAACACTATGTTGTACGAGATTTTCTGCTTCATATCGAAAACAATTTTCGAAACGTTGTCTTTTCATATTATATCATTTAGAAATCTTGTTATACGAACATCCTTTCTCAGAAAGGGTTGTGACATATTCCTTCAGACCTTCTGTTCCGTATTAGCAGTCCGCAGTCGAACGGCGGGAATTTTCTGAGAACAATCATATACAGGTGTTGAGCTTATCTCTAATGACACCACGGTTCGCATTTGCAGCGACATGCCCTTGAGTTATTATATGCAGATCGATTTTATAAAATGCGATTAATCCTGTTTAGAAAATAATTAAATTAATACTGGAACTGGGACCAAGGTAAACTTCATCGCACATTCAGGTATTTTGTAAAATTAAAAAAAAGTAAATTACACTGGTATGACAAATATTAGTCGTGTTTGAATTAGTTTTATAAATGCTATACTTGGGGATGCATACTAAATCCTACCTGTGTATAATTCTGTGTTGAACTA
>NW_013666519.1:342927-346890 GCF_000517525.1 Limulus polyphemus
AACTGGGACCAAGATAAACTTCATCGCACATTCAGGTATTTTTGTAAAATAAAAAAAAAGTTAATTACACTGGTATTAGTCGTGTTTGAATTAGTTTTATAAATGTTATATTTGGGGATGTATACTAAATCCTACCTGTGTATAATTCTGTGTTGAACTAGTTGCATAAATGTTATATATATATAATTGTAAATGTAAAATGATGTAGGGATGGCAATGCCTAAAGGAATGCAAGTAAGAATATAGGGATGATACTTAATTTTACTATTACTGCAGTTGTAACTGTTGTTATACAGGTTGTTTATCATAATATCATGGTCATGTCAGGGTAGGCATCAATGTAGTGTAACTAAGAGCCTAGGACTTACGTACAAGGAAAACCAAGATGAGTCAAAACATGTCTTGATTGTTATAGACTATTACAGACTTGATGTGACCGACCTCGTAACCATTTTCTACTTTTGCATTTTACAGTGTATCATTAAATTTTAATATCGAAAGTCATGTAGGGATGATCTATGTATAACTGTATCATCCTTATATTCTTGTTTACATTCGTTTTGGCACTGCCATCCCTTCATCATTTTACATTTACAAAATGTTTTTTAACACTAGTTTTTGACGTTCCCCATGACTGAAAGTTAGTGTATTCTATGAATTATATTATATTTATTTATTTATTTATTTTTTCTCCTTAACTTCATACTTAATATAGGGGTTGGCTCCCTGAAAACACCGATTGTATAGTGTACAATGCATTGATTATTCTACATGTTATAGTCATCTAATGTTTATCTATTATTGGCTGGTAATTCCCTTTTCACCCTGTACTTAAGTTTTTTAAAGGAACACCAAATTGTTGTAAGAAAGCTAACTTCAAGGGGTAATGATAACACCTTTTACACTAGAATTATGATTTTTTTTTAAAATTACTACTAGTTATTAATAATACTTATGAAAGCGGATAATCCGTTGGAAAATATGTCACCTCGGTGAAATTGACTGACACCATTGTTTTGGTTTTTGAGTTATCATGTAATATAAAAAAAGAAGCAGCGGAAAGAGAACAATAAATTTAAACTTCTTGCTGTGATATTTACAGACAATTCCAGAACTTGTGACTCCGTCATTACATAGATATTGTTATAAAATGAAACACCGTATAGTATTGTAAAGTTCTGATGACCTATTGAGAATATGTTTAAAATACCATTTCGATGAACAATCCGAGCCATCCCTACATGACCAGTGTTACCGCCTGCCTGATATTTAAAGATGTTTACTAAATCCTACTCGTGTATAATTCTGTGTTGGACAAGTTACATAAATGTTATATATATAAAGATGTTTACTAAATCCTACTCGTGTATAATTCTGTGTTGGACAAGTTACCTAAATGTTATATTTGAAGATGTTTACTAAACCCTACCTGTGTGATAAACAACAACACGATTGCTATTTATATGATATGAAACAATTAATTCATTATTCAATTCTCAATAGACTATGATCACAACATGAGAGTCTGGTATTTTTCTTATGACCATGACATACGAGTCTTGCTATATTATAAAACATCCTCCATAGAATACACATGCAGAACAATGAGGTTGGATAATACAATGTGTGAGTTAAGATAGAAGCGATACTTGTTTTTATATACTATAAGAGTTTTAGCAAATGTAATAAGCTCTTTTTTGTGCTTTGAGTAATGTTTCTAAGATGAAGTTACGGTTTTTTGTGATATAATTTAACTGAATATTCTCAATTTGTAAATTAGAATATTTGATTAAAACAGTTAGCTGAACAATAGGAGCAGTGTGGTGGCTTCAGTTCATATCTTTAACAATCAACGAATTTTATTATTTTTTTGCAAAGAGTAATAGTAAAACAAATAATTAAATGGTAAATGTCAATTATGCCAAGCTTTTATTTTTAAGCATTATTATTATGTTAATTTTGTAAGATAAATCGATAAAATAGATTAAATTTACGTTCAGTGTTTAAAGATTCAACAAAAACATCGAGAAAGATTAAGCTACATGAAATTGTAAATAATACTTTTAAGACGACAATTATTAACATTATGAAAAGTGTTAGCTTACTTATCTTGTAAGGAAAGCGAATCTGGAATAGATAAAAACGGCTCGTAGAATGGAGAGTGTTCGGCTTTCTTCTGAATGAGATCAAACTGCTCGGGAACTCGCTTCTGAATACGTAGGGAATGAAAAATAATTTGATATTCTGAATATGCACGTAACTAAACTGAACTGTACTTGTAGATCTCAATTTTAAACTTAATCTTAAATTATTCTTGGAACTTATGATTGAGAAATACATTTAACAAAACTTTATACAAAACCAATCAAATTAAAAAAAATGTATCGCATTAAAAAATTGGAGATCTAAAACTAAATCCAAGATAAACAAAATAATAAGAGTTATTAAGATGTGTTATATCGATAAACAGAGCCCTCTTGTAAATATATAAAATTTATGAATTTAGTCCAGTTAGAAAAAGTCAACTTCTCTGAAAATAGGTGAATTAGGCAAGGTTCATTTAGGACTATCGTATCATATCTTCCTGTTTTTTCACAATTTCAAACATAACATGTACTCCACAGTAGGAAAGCACTTCTGTTATTGTGTTTTAACTCGCTTAACTTGTACGTTTTTTGAATTTGACTCTTTTTTTTCATACATTTCAAATACTATAGTTGCATGCCACTTTTTAATACGATTGTATTACAATGTTCAATTTAAAACAAAAAAGAATTGGGCTAATGTATTTTTACAATGGAACAGAATGTATGTTTTCAGAACACTGTAGGTACATCACTAAACGAATGTGAGTTAGGCTTAACTTTCTGCTCTATAATATGTAAGATCAAGGTTTGATTGTCAGAGGATTTGTTTAGAATTGTAAAATAAAACGCTTAACTGAAACAAACCTCCATAAGAAATGTTTTGGTTTAATAGAATTCATACACCGTGTGAGTGTGTGTACATATATATAATGCAGCTATGACAATAGTTTAGGATTATGTGTGGCTGGAGGTTAGCATGACCGGATTATGACAAGCTTGGGGGTTATCGGCCGCTAACGGTTAGCATGCCCGGACTACGATACGTTCGTCTTCTGTATGGTTTTCTTCTTTAATGAGAGCAAAAATGAGGAAGAACTTTGCCAATTTTGAAAGCCTGTTCTTAAAATATAGCAAAAATTATTTTATTTTTTCAATCTGAAAGGTAAAATATTGGAACCAGAAACGTAAGAAATGACAATTAAATATCCGTAATAAATGTGGCATTATCTTAGATTTAACAAAACGTTTGGATTTTATACATAGTCAGCATAGCTTTCCTCTCTCCTTCACTTTATCTTATCTTAGAAATATCGACAAAATAAAACATGCTTGTGTTTTTATCTTTCCATATCAGTATTATAACATTACCATAGAGATAGCATGGTTTGTTCGACCTTGGCGAATTGCTTCCGTCAATAAAACATGTGTTTTCATCTTTCCATATCAATATTATAACATTAACAAATACTTTACCATAGAGATAGCATGGTTTGTTCGACCTTGGCGAATTGCTTCCGTCAATAAAACATGTGTTTTCATCTTTCCATATCAGTATTATAACATTAACAAATACTTTACCATAGAGATAGCATGGTTTGTTCGACCTTGGCGAATTACTTCCGTCAATAAAACATGTGTTTTCATCTTTCCATATCAGTATTATAACATTAACCAATACTTTACCATAGAGATAGCATGGTTTGTTCGACCTTGGCGAATTGAAATATCGACAAAATAAAACGTGTTTTCATCTTTCCATATCAGTATTATAACATTACCATAGAGATAGCATGGTTTGTTCGACCTTGGCGAATTGAAATATCGACAAAATAAAACATGTGTTTTTATCTTTCCATATCAGTATTATAACATTACC
>NW_013666519.1:347792-349164 GCF_000517525.1 Limulus polyphemus
TTATTATTTCTTATGTGATTTTTGTGTTCTTGCAATCTATATTTTAAATTTCTTTTAGTTTGACCAATATAAACACTACCACATTCAGATTCTATGTTGTATATACTTATTTTATTTGTTAATTCTATTTTGCCTTTAGCATTCCCTATCATATCTTTCATCTTATTTATTGGCTTGAAGATAGGGTAAAAATTCTGATACTTTTTAAATACTTTATATAATTGACTTGTTAAACCTGGAACGTAAGATAAACTTGAAGTTTCTTTTTTGTTTTTTCCTAAACAGACTTTTATGTGGTATTTTTAACTGAATTTGCATTTTTTTTAAACTTCTTAAATGCTTTGTCTACTCTATTTAAAAATAAAATACTATAATTAAAAAACAACAACAATATACTGTTGTTGAATGATACAGTGAATGTTTTATTTATTGAATTTTTCATAAGCCAGTCTTATGAGATTTACAACCAACAATGATGTTGAGGATGTGGGCAACCAGTACCATTTTTCATCATGGCCCCGATTCAGTGGGTACAGATAGCCAAGGTACTTTGTGCCAAAAACTCCTAAGACCAACCAACCCATTCAGTACGATGCATTTCCTCCATATCATCTCCATAAAATGCAGATGTGATGTTATGAATCCAACTGCACAAGTCAGTTATAAGATAAATTTTGAATTTAAATGTTGCTAGATTAGGAATATTTTGAGAACATAATTACAGCATGTTACTCAAAATCAAAGCAAGTGAGAACTGCCATTTAAACTTACATCTAGCGCCGTCTGTCGTGAATACATGACAAAATATATTATTAAAAATAACTTTCTAAAAAAAAGTTAATAAGTAGGCTGCACTTTTTTCTCACCTAGTACGTGTGTAAGAAAACCACATGCTTCTCGCAGAATTCTTTATTCTTTTCATACGTTAATTGTTCTTCAATTATTCGTGAGCGACTTGAAAGGAAACACTTGAAATATTTCTGACTAAAAGTCTAATTCTATTACCCGTAAAACCGACCGTAGTACGTTATTTATCCAATTTAAAACAGATATGACATCTCAGAAGCAGCATCACCGAAGGCTGTGTTAGAATGTTTAGATTATATACGTTTATTGTTTTGTTTTTAGCTATCTGGGCTGTTTCCACTGCGGTGATCGAATTCCGAAATACTAAATATAGCTCCTGCTTATTCCTGACCAGCCAGTGGATTTATATGTCTGTTTGTTGTTAAATTCAAAGCTATACAATGGGTTATCTGTGCTATGCCCACCAAGAGTATTGAAACCTGGCTTTTATCGTTATAATCCTAAATACTTGCCACTAAGACCATGGGTGTGTGTGTGTATATATATATATATATATATATATATT
>NW_013666519.1:350164-353692 GCF_000517525.1 Limulus polyphemus
AATAAAACAAGAATATACTACAAGGAATTTTAACAAAGTAATACAGAATTGCAGAAAACAGTAGTGTTTTTTGTTTTGGATTCCTAAACCAGATGTAAAAAAGAAACCCGCATTTTCAATAACTTGAATGGGCCAACGTAAGTATAAATAACTGTTTAGTAAATTTATGTTTTCAGATTTTATGTCAATTTATTCATGTTTGTTTGTTTGTTGAATTTCTTGCAAAACTACTCGAGGGCTATCTGCGCTAGCCGTCCCTAAACTTGAAGTGATAGACTACAGAGGGAAGCACCTAGTCAAGCCCACCTACCACAATGGCGTAGGAAGTGTGGGGCCCGGACCCCAGGATTTCAATATGTCTCAGTAAATATGCATCAAAATTAGGAAAATTACTCTCAGTAAAAGCAGGATAATGCATACAATTTGATTCAGAACCCAATAATTCCCAGAGCCTTAGGGCGAGCCCTGGATCCGGGCCGTAATCGATGCACCTGTGGTGCACATTCTGTCGCTTCGTTCCGTCAAATAAACCTTGGGTCTCCCACTTTTAATTTGCCTCCTACACCTTTTCACTGTCAACTCTTGAGCTGCTCTAATCAAATAGTAGGACTTGAATGCTTTTTTCTTAGCCTCAAGGGCCGGCATGGCCAGGTGGATAAGGCGCTCGACTCGCAATCTGAGGGTCGCAGTTCGAATCCCCGTCACACCAAACATGCTCGCCCTTTCAGCCGTGGGGGCGTTATAATGTGACGGTCAATCCCATTATTCGTTGGTAAAAGAGTAGCCCAAGAGTTGGCGGTGGGTGGTGATGACTAGCTGCCTTCCCTCTAATCTTTCACTGCTAAATTAGGGACGGCTAGCGCAGATAGCCCTCGTTTAGCTTTGCGCGAAATTCAAAACAAACAAACAAACTTAGCCTCAAATAAAAGAGAGCGATTTTTTTTTCTCGCAAACCACGGATCCTGGGTTTCGTATTCGGTACGCTAATCCACTGGGCAGCTTACGGCCCATTCATTTATGTAAATAATGCATAACAGAAATGAAATTATTCGACTAAATCAACTATACAATTTACAAATATGTAATCATAACTTTCATCCCTCAACTAAAAAAAAACAGAACGAACTTGTAACACGTGCCTTTTTTCATACTTTACACACTCGTACTAATAGATGTAAAATAACAATCTCACGATGACAAATATACTCTGACTCATATAGCCACTGAAATCTAAAGTTGTTGAAATGACAGATCAATTGGTGTATCACATTCGTCACAGTAAATAAGGATGTATTGTTTGTTTCGGAATGTGTGGGCAAACCTACACAAAGGGCTATCTATCTGTGCATAGCCGTTCCTAACTTTGAGCTGATAGACTAAAGAGAGAATGCAGCTAGTGAACAGTACCCTCCGCCAGCTGTTTGTCTAACCAAAGAGTAGGTTGTGACCGTAACTATTATAGCGCACCCATGATCTCGAAGTGCGGGACACGTTTTTGTGACAACAGGCCGGAAACCATGAACTTGCTGATTCTTTGCAGTCTGAGCTCGCTAACTAGTAAATCATCGAGGCCAAAATATAAATGTAAATATGCTTAACTGGATACGAAATATTATCACTTTATCTCAGCTTTGAGAATACAGAAGAATACACAAAATTTTTTTGTTTGAATCCGAAAATGTAAAATGTTCTACTATACAAGTTAATTTTTCATCGTCATATGGTGGTCTCCCAGTGGGACAGTGGTAGGTTTACAGACGTAGAACACTAAAATCCAAAGTTAGATTTCCCGCGGTGGACATAGCAGATAGCCCAATGTGATTCTGCTCTAAAACAAACATTAAACCAGAACAACAACAGAAAAAAACAAAAACAACAACAAACATTTTTTTTGGCTACTAGAAAAAATGCAACTGTTTCTGAGTAATTGGACGATACTGATTTTAAAAATTATGTTGAAAATCATTGATAACCTCTAGTTTTCGAGTTATAATAGATTTATTCAAAATATTCTTATATATCGTGAAAACAAGAACTTTTTTCTTTAATAACTTTATTTATGCACTAACATTTGCATTTAAGAATGTTAAAAGACAATACATAGTAGCAATACCAGTTTAAAAAAGCAGCAAGTATAATAAAATTATATACTGAAAATACATTCGGGCTATGTTCAAAACTTTCATCATGGTATTATATTTTATTTTTTATCACAAAATATCTGCTTTATTTGTTGCACCTTTTGTGTATATTCTCAGTTTCACGCTGTAAAAACCAACAGTAATCTCCCATCATCACAGGATTCCATCCTCCTTGATATCGCTGTTCCATTATAGAAATATCTTGGTGAAAGCGCTCAACATGTTCATCTTTCCAGTACCTCGATTATTTGAAAAAAAAAACAACCTGCAGGACACAGAGGAGTGATAATTTAGCGATTTTCCACCTTCTGTACCTTGGACTGTGGTAAACTAAACTCGCATATTTTCAGTGGATGTGCTCTACTTCATATCAAATTTCAAGGCAATCCATTAAGAAATACCTGAGATATAACATCTCCAGTTTTGTTTGAGTTTCTTTCCTTTTTTCTTCGTCTTAGCACCAAAAATAGGGAACTTTTTTGATAGAAAAACATACTTAACTTTTATGGATTTTTGTCAAATTTGGTACACTGATAGATTCTTAACTTATAATTAGGAGTCTAATTTGGTATAAATATAAGCCATATGTGCAAAGTTATTCAATAAAAATTGCTCAATACTAATGAGCATTTTTTTGCGAACGCCTACTGCAAAAAGTCACGTGAGCTATCCATCTAACATTTTTAATACAGCTTCACCTAAGAGTAAAAGTGGACTATTCTTAGTTTTGTCAATTGTATTAAAGAAGGCTGATTTACAGCAGAAAAACTATAAGGTAAAAGGACGTGCAGATATATAAGTATTGGTTAGGCCAAGAAAACTAGATATGCAGTTTCTAGCTCAAGTTTTCAAAAGAATCATACGGGTGGACGGTTATTATTGATTATTCATTACAAACTTTTCAGCACGAATTTACTAAATCTTATGAAATTATTCTAAAGAGCGTTTAGAGTCACATGATATTAGCTTAAGCAGTTAGCATAAATAATGGTGTTGATACGGTGTTACCGATTGCATGGGGTGATGACAAAAAGCTGTTAGTTTAAATTCCATGGCATCAGTATAAAGGGAGCTATTAACACTGTTTTACAGAGGAATAACTACTACCATATATTTTAAAGAACCTGGTTGGTTTTGTAAAGGTCTGTTCCGAATAATAGGGTTGTTATTTTAAAGCTAATGTTTGTTAATATCGAGTGTGGGTTGTTGGTGTTTATTGACAAAAAACACCTTATTATTAATCAAAAACACCTTAGGTGTGAAAAAATAGGTGCAGCCATAAAAAAGATTCAGCGACTTAAGGGAATAAAATCAAAATCCCATCCAAACTGGTAGCTACACTTATGGCATTGATAAGAATTTTACTAGCAAATAATTCATTCTATTA
>NW_013666519.1:354508-360351 GCF_000517525.1 Limulus polyphemus
GATTCAGCGACTTAAGGGAATAAAATCAAAATCCCATCCAAACTGGTAGCTACACTTATGGCATTGATAAGAATTTTACAGCAAATATACATTCATTAATTAGCTAGGCCGCGTATTTTGTTTTATCCACCATCATGGCCAAAGTTGAACAAAAATTGCAGCCTGGCTGACTAATGGATGAATATTTGCTAGTAAAATTCTTATCAATGTTATAAGTGTAGCTATCAATTGGGTCGTCAATTTTGATTTCATTTCTTTAGATCGCTTAATCTTTTTATGGCTGCATATTTTTTCACACACAAATGTAAGAAGTGCATCTTTAGTGACATCCTAGACCTCGTTTTCTTGTGGTTCTCGAGAATATTACCAACCATCACAGCATAATTTTCATCTCTGTGATTTCTTAAGAAATTGTCGACAATCAATTTGAATGATTTTTCAGGCAACAAAGACTTTCTGATTGAATACTGTTTCAAAATCATCATCCACCAGCACAGATACCTCCTTTCATTTTTGCTACATTGACTTTTGGAAACTTGTCAGACAGATATATAAAACTATGAAACCATTAACCATTTTTGTTCATTTCTTTTACAAAATTCTTCACGAGTCTCAGTTTAATATGAAGTGGGGGCAGAAACATTTTGAGAATAAACTAAAGGTTGATACTCGATATTATGTTTTCCTGGTATGCAACTCTCTCTCTTACTGGTCATTCCTTTTTGAAATGATTTTCGTTATATTGGCTGTCTTAGAGACACAAAAAGCAACAATGTTTGGCGTATCCACTTTGTAGGTCTAGCAGGAGTGCAATAAATCTCAGATCACCACATATGTTCCACCTATGGTGATCATATTTGATAGCCTCAAGTATAACCTGCATACGTTTTATAAGTTGTTTTCATGTTCACAGCATGTGCAACAAGAATCGATGCCTTTGTGTTCCCATTGTGTAAGTACAGCTTTCAGACTAATTTTATATGAGTCAATGAAAAGTCTCTATTCTTGAGGATGATGTTCAGTATCTAATTCTTCCATTAGTGCATCAACATTTGTACAGAAACACAAGGTATCTTTCATGCTGTAGTGAGAAGCAAGACTTTGATTGCGAGTTCTGTAAATTGAAACTCTTGTTCCTGTAACTAATAAATTCCACTGCTGTAAACGAGAGCCAAGAAATTCCCCATACTGCTTTGATTGAGACAAGTCACGAATCAAATCATTTAGCTCTTCTTGTGTGATTAGATGTTTATGTTGAGATGCCACAGGAATACAAGTAATAGATGAAGATTATTCATTGTCTTCTTCGCAGGATAACTCTTCTGTTTCTCAATTCGCTGATGGATGTTGCACTGGAAGACCATCCTCATGAAGTACTGGTTTCATTGCAGATGCAATCTCTGGATATTTAATGTATTGTTTAGTTTTACCTAACAGCCAGTTAGATTATCTTCGGGCTCATGCAATATCATGAGAACGGGAAATAGCATATTTACTCTCTTTTTATTCAGCCACTTTGTGAAGCCAGATGTGCAAACTGTACAATACACATGTGGAATCCAATGTTTTCTTGGTCACCAATTTTATACACAAAATGGTGGTAGTGAGTTACCTTTACCTTGTATGTGATGTTTTTTCTTTGTGAAACTGTAATATATTGTCCACAAATGTAGCAGAAACTGTTTGGATGATTTTTGGTATTTTTGGCTTTACTTGAACTGGGGGCATCCATCATTTCAAATGATTGTCTAAAGAATTATAAAATAATTTATGTTTACAGAACTAAAGTATAAAATATGTTAAATAACAAAGTTTTGCACAATTTGATTATATCGCGGGTATGATGCGAGGAAGCAGATCGGATTCGGGTTTTGACTGCGCGGAGCGAGGAGAAGTGACCAACTGAGAGAGAGAGAGGCGTCTGACTCTGACCCTTTTATGCTTAGTTGAGGGATTTCACGAATGTTCTAGCAAACTGAGCACGCGAGGTTTTCGTGATTCCAGGGCGGAGCAGGTGAGCGTGGAATGAAGCAGTAGTGATGCAATTCAATACAATTATATCGAGAACAAATAGCATGTATATGCCAATACAATACAGTCAATGTTTGAAGTTATCAACAATGTATGCCCTTTTCCCATTATATTAAAATGTCAAATTAAACTTAATTTCACAGCATAAATCTCATGCACTTTGTGATTGCATGATATTTTACATAGTGCTGATAAAATATTGAGATATTACAATAACTCCAAACCTAGAGGTGATGGATAAATTCTGATTATATTTTTGAAATCATCACCAAATTACTCCGAAACCGCTTGCGTTTTCTCCAGTATTATCATATGCGATATAACATTTGCTTTAAGATTTATATATAATACCCTGATATTTACAATTTACCCTACCAGTTTGTTTTAGACAAACATAATCATCAAATGATCACGAAAAACCCCAAAAAGGCATAACAATGTTATGTTAATACTATTTTTTAAGATATCAGTGATAGAATGACTAAAAACTACAACATAAAATAATAACTCAGTTTGTTGTTCTCCTTCTTACCCTAGTTCATCCATGCCCTCTATAAATGTCTCCAGATCTGATATAAACAGTTTCAGGTTGAAACGTATTGACTCTTCTTGAGCAAGCAGGAATAAGTTTTGAGCCTCTTCTAGGAAGTTAAGTGCGTCCATCTACTCATACAACATTAAAAACATATTTAAATACGTACGTATTGTCGATCGTTGTCAAGGATAGTGGCCCATACGATCACTTCAAACTAATTATTAATCAGTTAGTTTTATTACTAGATGTTAACTACTAATTAATTTATACACACACACATACACGCGTAATGTAAGGACAACAAGAGGCCTGTTGGTCATCATAGGCTGATCCATTCGCTAAACAAAAATGTAAAATAAAAGTAAAACACTCAAAGCCATCCTTTATAACTTAAATATTTCTCAAGCCTTCCATTAAACTCCCTTAATTTAAATGTATCCACCCTATCCAAAGAAAAACCACTTCAATGGTCAATCTCCCTTTTAAAAATATAAAGCTGTTTTAGCTGAATATAACTGCTACCTTGCCAAAATTTATGTTTGTCCTAGTCCTGCTATTCTCACCACAGAGTGCAATAAAGGATGACACATCAATACTATCAATTCCCTTAACAATCTTAAGCTTCCCAATCAGGTCCCCTCTCAATCTTTTTTCAAATAGAAAACAATTTTAAACATCTTAACCTGTTGTCATATGACAACCTTTCCATGCCAGGTATCATTTTATTAGTTCTCCTTTGAACCCTTTCCAATAGCACGATATTCTTCTTTAGGTTAGGAGCCCAAGATTGAACACAATACTCCACATGTGGCCTAACTAGTGACCTGTACAATAAAAGTATGTCTTCTTTAAACTTGTATTCACAATTTTTGTAGATACAACCTAAAATCCTGATATTACTACCATCCTCGTAATTGAAAATATTATATCCCACATGCATAACCTTGTATTTATTTTAATTAAATGCCCTATGCTATTTATTCACCTAACTCGCCAAATAATCTAAATCCTTTTGTGAACCAGCAGATCCTCCTCAGAGCTAGCAACACTCAAAACCTTAAAGTCATCAGAAAATTTAAATACTTTATTGACCATTCCTTCAACTATGTCATTGATGTAAATCAAAAAGAGTAAAGGTCTTAACACTGACTTCTGAGGTACCTCACTTTTGACATTGATACAGTTTAACTGAACTCCAATTGTAACAGCCCTCTGTTTCTTCCATCCAGCCAATGTTCTATCTAATGAGCCAACCTATTCCCCACACCTACAGAGATGATTTAAAAAAATGTATGTGGAATTTTATCAAATACTTTCTGAAAATACAGTTACACCAAATCCTAATTCGTACCCTCATCTACGTAAACACTAACCTTTTCAAAGAATGCTAAAATATTAGTAAGGGAAGATTTTACTCAAGTGAAATCATAATGTAGACTTTGTTAAATGAGCTTACAAAGCATCGTTTATCTGACTTTCTAAAACCTTTGCCGCCAAAGATTTAAGACTAGGCCTATTCTTACCTAATTACTGGGACAATATTTATGCTTTCCCTTGAAAAGAGGAATAACATCGGTCAACTTTCAATCACGTGGTATCTGCCCACTATTCAAGAACTTGCAAAAAATAGTAGCAAATAGCTCACATATCCAATCATTAACCTTCTTCAAAACTCCTTGGGGAAATATCATCTGGCTTAGAAGCTTTACCATTCTTTAAATTTCACAATTTTTTCTTCAAAATCTCACAATTATTGTGATCAATCTGTTCGACCTTGTTTCCATCTAGAAACAGTTCGGGCTGAGAAATATTGCTTAAATCTTCATTGACAAAAACGTAGGTTTTAATAACCTAACCATCTTATAATCAACAAATATGCATCTTTCTGTATCATCCTTCACATCCTAATAGTGTGCTTACACTCCAAATATCTGAAGAAATCCTTATTATTAATTTTTACATTTTCAGTTTTGACTGCTAGTTCGCTGTCATTTTCATGGAGGCTCTGAGAAGGACTGTATTTTGTGGTGTCAGTGGCACAGATTGGATTCTGGGTCTTATTATTAAAAAGGCAGAAACCCCAGAGAAGGACTGTGTTTTGTGGTGATGGCTGTGATTCGATTCTGGGTCTTCTTATTAAAAAGGCAGGAAGCACAGAGAAGGACTGTGTTTTGTGGTGATGGCTGTGATTCAATTCTGGGTCTTCTTATTAAAAAGGCAGGAAGCCCAGAGAAGGACTGTGTTTTGTGGCGATGGCTGTGATTCGATTCTGGGTCTTCTTATTAAAAAGGCAGGAAGCCCAGAGAAGGACTGTGTTTTGTGGCTGATGGCTGTGATTCGATTCTGGGTCTTTTTAAGAGAAGGGGACTAGTACATTATCCACTTGTGTGGGGCTCGATCATTAAGTCTTGAATCAACTAACTAGTTGAATAGTTTCATAAGAAGTATACTGGTTTTGCTGCTTTCTATGATAGGTTGACTGAATGTGTTATCGGGTGGATGTAAGAGCCTTCTTTTATTTTACTCTCGTGTAATTCATATTCTATGTTGTAAATATTATTTCATTTATTGTATGGTCTCCATCTCTAACATGATGTGTATGTTTGTTATTTCAGTGTATTGTCACTTAGTAATTTTGTGTTTCCAACGTATTGGAGTTCATATTCGTACAGATTATGTTACAGAAGCATAAAGACCAACGAAAGTCAGAATTGAGGAGCATAATAGACACACTAAAATGTAATACCGATATATCTCCAATAGCCCATCATAATACACACGGCAATGTAATACCGATATATCTCCAATAGCCCATCATAATACACACGGCAATGTAATACCGATATATCTCCAATAGCCCATCATAATACGCACGGCAATGTAATACCGATATATCTCCAATAGCCCATAATAATACGCACGGCAATGTAATACCGATATATCTCCAATAGCCCATCATAATACACACGACAACGTATTACCGATATATCTCCAATAGCCCATTATAATACACAAGACAATTTATTACCGATATATCTCTAACAGCCCATCATAATACACACGACAACGTATTACCGATATATCTTCAATAGCCCATCGTAATACACACTGCAAGGTAATACCGATATATCTCCAATAGCCCATCATAATACACACGGCTAGGTAATACCGATATACATGTGTATCTCCAATAGCCCATCATAATACGCACGGCAATGTAATACCGATACATCTCCAATAGCCCATCATAATACGCACGGCAATGTAATACCGATAC
>NW_013666519.1:361022-362409 GCF_000517525.1 Limulus polyphemus
CATCATAATACACACGACAATGTAATATCGATATATCTCCAATAGCCCATCATAATACACACGACAACGTATTACCGATATATCTCCAATAGCCCATTATAATACACAAGACAATGTATTACCGATATATCTCTAATAGCCCATCATAATACACACGACAACGTATTACCGATATATCTCCCATCAGATCAAAGAAAATCATACAATAAAATGGAAATACTACAAATACTACACTATTGAGAAAAGTAAAAATAAGTTTTCTTCATCTGCCTAACACATTCAGCCAACCTAACACAGAAATCGGCAAAACCTGGATACCTCTCTTCAAAACATCCAAATAGTTTATCCAAGTCCTCACAAGAGTGACATCAAACCAAGGTATCATACAAATAGTCCTCAGGTATTCCCTTAATAGGGCAGCAGATTGACAAATGAAACATAGAATATAAGTTAATTAGCAACAATTTGTCAGTAATAAAATTAAATAACTATAATTATTATAGTTTGGTGATCGCCTATACTTGTAGACTACTATTCATGACAACTGAAGATATCTAATATTAGAATTAAGTAAATCAATTATGTTGTTTTTTAAGTACTTCTTTAGAGTAAATACCTTTACAATTAATGTTGCTTTCTATCTTTGGTAAGACAAGTGTATTTAAAAACATTAAAGATCAAACAAATGACCATTTTCATAATCCACAAAAAATGAGAATCGTAACCATTTCTTAACTATTAAGTTATTTCTATATACAACTATTTAACCTTCTTAACAAAACTTTCGAAATAACTGTTCTCAGAGAACTAATTTCAATCCCTATTTTTCTAATCTAATGTCACAAATTTTGGTATTTGCATTTGAGTTTAATTCATGATCTAAAACACCCAAGATGTGGCAGAAAGAAACGAAATGTTTACGATTTTAACCAGAGTCGAGAATAAATGTTCTGGTTTAAACATAATGTATAAAAAGGTAGGTCGTCTTGATAGGATATGTAACACATTTTCTATGGATTTTCTAAAAACAAAACATTCTTTATAAGCAACAGGTTTTAAAGTAAACTTATCCAAGTAAATGTTTGTTATGTATTATTTCTAGAAACGTTTAACATACCGTATTTTTCGGAATATAAGACGCACACTTACCAAAAACTTTGTCTTCAAAATGGTGTTTAGAACAATATATTACTAATTTTTAAAGTATCAAACTGAATTTTTGTTCAATAAAAATCTTTCAAATGCGACTGTAGCTTTTTTATAAGAGCTCAAAACATCAAAATAAGAAAATACCGTAAATCAAAAAAAGTTTACTGTTATTTAGTTTGGTTCAAAACCTGCAAAATCTTCATTGCTTTCACTGTAATTTATTTTTTTATTATTTAGG
>NW_013666519.1:363081-366691 GCF_000517525.1 Limulus polyphemus
TATAGGACGCAAGCAGATTTTGACATCAAATTTTGGGGTAAAAAATACGTCTTATACACCAAAAAATACGATAAGTAAAGAAACTTAACACTGCTCATAAAGTTGAATAATTCATGAATTTCTAATCTTTTTAATAAGATTGTTTACCACACCCACGTTTCGCTTCAAATCTCTGTGATACGGACTGAACGAAACATGCGAAAGATATACAGTAAATATGTTACATACCTTTCTTTTCTGGAATGATTGAATGGAGTACGAGTCCAATCTGTCGTCGAAGGTATGATTACCCAAAGAAGTAGCAAATTCTGGACTTTCTCTTAATCGCCACTCCCAAAATTCTGAAAAAAGCGTGTCAACTTGTTGCTTCAAAACTTCGCTTGTATCAAGAATTCCTTGAGGTTCCTTTTTCTCAGAATACTGGTACCAAACCTATTTTGTACATAATATTTAAAATTTAACAATGAAATAAGGTCAAATAGAAAACTTTTATTTTCAAAACTTTTCTCTCGAGTAGCATGTGGAATTTTTTGAGTTTTGTTTTCACGTTACGTTACTAAGAATATATAAAACAATGATTATTTCGAAATAGTATTGAGACAATTCCTATGATTTGTGGTCCCCCGGTAGTACAGTGGTAATTTTATGGACTTATAACGCAAAAATCCGGGGTTAGTTTCCCTGCGGGGGGACACAACAGATAACCAAATGTGGCTTTGTTCTGAAAAAAAACCAAAGAAAACAATGTCTTGTGATTAGCTAAAATAAAAACACGTATACACAATGACAGTTTTTCTTCAGTATTTTTATTTGTAATGTAATAATTTATGTAAGCTTTTGTCTAACTACAAAATTATTAACTCATACCATTGCGATACTTTAGCGAGCTCAGTCTCAGTTCTTACATGATCTTTTTATTTTGAAATGTTCCACTCTCTGATTTGGGAAAAGAAAATCGCCTTTAATATATTAGCTCCTTGAAGATAGACTTTTAAGTTAGTTTGCAGAAACGTTCAAAGTTGATCCTAGCAACCCCTACCTGTATCATTGACTGAATATTATTTTATATCATGCATATCTAACATGGTCAATGCTGGGGGTGTCACTTTGTTTTGATTGATTCAGTATTTAACACTAACACAGTCTTATTATTTAGGTATATGTATACTCAGGGTATGTTGTGTATCAATATTTCTTCCTGATGTGATCTAGAATTGTCAAAGTCTGTCAGATAACTAAAAGATCACAGGTTTTTTAGACCAAAGCCAGATGTGGCTATCTGCTGTGTCCACCGCGGGGAATCGAGCCCCAGATGTTAACGTTGTAAGTCTGTAGAGGAACATAAAATCAGAGAGAGAGAAAGTTTGTTAGGTTTCTTCTTGACAATGGCAACCCTAATGGTGCCTGGTTAGTACATTTGTTGTCAAAGGTCTGATCTTGTAAATGTTTTGGGGAACACGTAATGGTTGAAGGACTTCGAGAAAGTTTGACATTTTAAAGGACACTTTTGGTCAGTGGAACCAATCAGCTGAAAACGAAAGTAAAAATGCTGAAAATTAATTTCAGAAAAACTATTATACGAATATAAGTTTGAATCGTTTACGAATATAAATACAATATGAAATTAGGCATTTCTTTTCTTATTTTTGATACCAGGATAAAGTGTTTCTACCTTCTTTATTGGTGAATGTCACGCGTACCAGCCTCCTCCCCTTCTTCATTATAAACAGCTTTCAACTGATATTTATATCTAGACAATAAACAAACTCAGAAAAGCCAGCTTCGCTTTATTTGATAGTTCTGAATCAAAAATAGTTCCATCAACGTACTCTTTAAGTAGTTGATTTATGTGTTTTGAATTATCATTAAAAAATAATATTTTTCCAGATATTTTGTTCGAATTTGTTAGCGTACTTTAGCATCCAGTCTGATTTATTTGTTATACTAGTCCTCCACGTGGCTTCACTTTTTGTATCTCCTTAGAACGAGAAATACACACCCCCTTTGTTTCATATGAACCATTCAATATACATTCTTTGTTCGAGAATAGTTGTGCTGTTCAAAACCAGTAGATTGTTTTGTTTTTGAATTTCGCGCAAAGCTACACGAGGGCTATCTGCGCTAGCCGTCCCTAATGTAGCAGTGTAAGACAAGAGGGAAGGCAACTAGTCATCACCACCCACCGCCAACTCTTGGGCTACTCTTTTACCAACGAATAGTGGGATTGACCATCACATTATAACGTCCCCACGGCTGAAAGTGCGAGCATGTTTGGTGGGACGGGGATTCGAACCCGCGACCTTCAGATTGCGAGTCGAGCGCCTTATCCACTTGGCCATGCCGAGCCAAACCAGTAGATTGGATCTAAAATGTAAAAGTCAGCTCCTGTGTGAAAGTTCACATACTTGTACATTTTAAAATCTTTATTCCGTAAACTTCTGCTATTCTTACAAAAAATAAATAAAATAAAAGTTTTGATACGATGTTCGTGTTCTGTTTTATAAATATTTAATCATATGACTAGTAGTGGTGTTAACTTAGCATACTCATTAAAAAATAGATCTAAACGAAGCTCGAGAAATTCACTCAAAAGCGTATTCTTAATTATTTGTCCAAACTGACAAGAAAACACCTGTTTTTCATCTCCTTAGCAAGAAATATTATTAGAAGTAAAATTTGGATCACGCAACTTATGTTGGTCGTAATAGCTTTAATATGAATGCACTCTGTATACCGCGGTGAATCGAACCCTGGATTTTAGCATGTATAATAGTAAACTTACCGGGGTACGGTAGGTCTTGTTCATCTTAGAAAGGTAATATAAACTGTTATGATGAGAATCTGGAAGTGTAGTTCCCAATATATTTCATTGTGTGTGATGGTTTGTTTCTTCCTTTGTTCATTGTGATCCTTGTCTAACAATGAAAATTTGGTTTCACTTTATCAGAGTTATTTCAAACAATTGTAAGCTCTTTCATTAACTTGCTAGTTATGTAATCTTTGAACTCATATCAGCTCGATAGATTCTTAATAATTCGCTTAAACTTTGTCGAATTACAGTCTGTCTTTATACCTTTAGCATGTTGATATTCCAACGCTTTGACTTATAAATGTGCAGCATTACCTTAAAATTTCCATCAAAAAATAACTTTCGATATGCATAAAACTTTTCCACGATGTCTACCAATTAATATAACAACGTCTTAGAATCACAATGTCTTGCAGTGAAAAACGAAAGAAAGTTTGTTTGGTTATAGTTAAGCACAAAGGTAAACAATGGGCTATCTGTCCTGTGCCCACCACGAGTATCGAAACCCAGTTTTTAACGTTGTAAGTCCGCAGGTATTCCGCTGATCCATTGGGGGACACGAAAAAAAGAAAGATGTGTTAAAAATAAATATCAAACCAAATTTATCTTTCGATTTGCTATCGAACTGTACAGGACTAGGAGAATATCACCCCTCACCAGCAACCTTGGACAAGGGCACATCGAAAGACTAGATGGCCAGGTGGTTAGGGCGCTCGACTCGCAGTCTGCGGGTCGCGGGTTCGGATCCCCGTCACACCAAACATGCTCGCCCTTTCAGCCGTGAGGGTGTTATAATGTGAC
>NW_013666519.1:367677-387306 GCF_000517525.1 Limulus polyphemus
CAAACCAACGCAGAATGTTTGAAAAGAGAGGTTCTAATTTGTGAGATCAAAAGCCAACACGTATCGTGTGATACACAATCAGTATTTAAAGCGTGCTATTCTTAAGAGGGTCTGGGAGCATCCTACTGTTTCAACCCAATGCTAATGCTTCATGAGAATAATGTAGACTATGTAGAAAATGTTAAATACCATAAGCAGCTGCGCTATAACTATATAAGTATATATTTTTTATATTACAAAAATAGGGGGTTCGGTTGAACACACCCGTGCGTGATCACATATAAATATAGTTTCAGCGTGGTGAGTAAAATATAACTCAAAACATCATACGTGTTAAAAATATACACTGTAGAATAAACACAGAATGTACCATTTTTCTCCAACGTTTTTGGTGAAGCAGTTTAATGTAATAATTTGTTGATTAGAATCTATTATTATCATTTTATTCTAAAATTTCATTTTCACGTGAAAAATGCGAAACAGCATTAGAAAAGTATTGCTTAGTCTCGCCTCCGATTATAGATTAACATTTACACAAACATGTTGAGAAGCATCCATAGTGAGCTTCTATGAATTAATTTTAGAACAGTCAAACTGACATGCTGATTTTGAGTGTTAGTCGCTTGATGAGAAGCTAAGAAAATCAACTTTTATTACCTTTATGTTTTTGAAGCGTTACCTTCTGTACACGTATTCTGAAAGCAAACTTCCCTAACTACAAAATAAATAGCGTTACCTTATGTACATGTATTCTGAAAGCTTTATAAACACGACAAAACTTCCCTAACTACAAAATAAATAGCACTACCTCATGTACACGTATTCTGAAAGCTTTATAAACACGACAAAACTTCCCTAACTACAAAATAAATTGCGATACCTTATGTACACGTATTCTGAAAGCTTTATAAACACGACAAAACTTCCCTAACTGTAAAATATAATGTAAACGTTTAATATATATAAAAGATGATGAATTTTGAAGTACATTAATCAAAATTGCAAAGTGATGACGCAGCAGTTCTGCCCTAAGCTACTCACCCCACGCTGTTGATGTCCTAGATAGATTTCGAGCCAATCAACACCATTTAATTTTAATTCATATTTTTATATGCATTTATAAGAGCTATACCCTTGAACACATAAATCTGTTGAAGCTGGCTGGTGTCAATTGAATTGGTTTAATAATGGAGGTATGTATACATCCAATATAGCTTTAATTATTTAATATAATTATATATTTTGATAACAAGAGTGACTCGCTAGTATGATTAGTGACTGTTTTTATCATTTCTTGGTTGCATACACTATAACGTAAAACATCATATGAGAACAAAACTTATTTTTACTTTTAGACAAACACACAAGTCGTCGTTTTGAAAGTCATGACGTAATTTTGAATAGGGTAAACTAGAACTGTGTTGAGTCCCAGATTTAACAGGTAGGTAAGATAGGCCTAATAAGTACCTATAACACAATCAGTAAAACTTTCTACATTAATTTTACTTTCAACAAAATCTAAGATATTGCGATCTATTTACATTCTCTGTCTTTCTTTTTGGCCTGGAATCTTGGTCCCTAGACAAAGACACATTTCGTATAAGACAATCTTCTAATAAGCCAGATTTTAAAAAAGTACTTCACCAGCTGATTTTGAAGCTAAAACAAAGATGAAAAAAAAAAGTTTTCCCAAATCTCAACAATTGTAAGTAAGTTAAGACACGCTCCTGATAAAGTAAAAGTGTACTGTAAATTGAGAGATTTTATTCATGTAATGCATTTTAAAATCTTATCTGGAGCAGCAGTATCAAAAACTACCTGAATATGTATTAAATGTTATTATACAGGGTACCGAGACTGTGTTGTATTGTATAAATCAGGTCACAGACCATAATCATGAACTAAAAATACAACTGGCAGGAAGAATAGCTCAGTAATAGCAGGACTAAAATGTTACGCCAAACAAATCATTGTTGTTTTTCATTGAGGGAAAGAGTTACTGTTTCAGCAAGCGTAAAGTAGGCTTAACTCACAGCTTTATGTTTCCATAGTGTATTTCTGACTTTGTGTGTTTGCCTCCAGTAGCACAGCGGCATGTCTGCGGATATATACCGCTAGAAACCGGGTTTCGATACCCGTGGTGGACGGAGCACAGATAGTCATTCAAATTCGTGTAGCTTTGTGCTTACCTTCAAATAAACAAAGGAACCTGACTTTGTGATTTTCAAAATTCCTTATTACCAAAGGCAGTCTTAAGAACATAATATATGAATTATAAATGATAATAACAAATGGACTTCGATTAGATAAATATAATTGTCAACATAATAAATTATATTAAATAGCAATATGTATATTCTTAGATTTTTAAGACTCAATTAACAAAGTTGGAATAACTTATCGGTTGCACTTTTCACAATTAGTAGTAAAAATATTAGAAAAGTATTACAGCTAAATTGAGAGTCGTTTTTATAGAATAACAGGATTATAGCTTTGTAAACATTCTGTTTTAGTTTCCCATCGTGACAAATAGTCATGTATACTGTACAAAACAATTAAGTGATAATCGGAATATGTAGTATTATAGCTATAACGGGACAACTCAATCCCAACCTTTAATTTATCGTTCTACAAGTTAGATATCTGATAATTATTCACGTAATGGGAAGTGAGTATGACTGACCATTCAGCCTGTGATGAATATATATTATGGTCAGTTTGAAATTATCTTGAAGTTTATTCTCAAGTGAAAATTTACGTCTAGTCTTCTGTGGTTTTCGGAGTTTTGCTTTCAAGCATTTTCAATTAAACCTCAACTCTCACTCTTACGTTATTTTTTTTTTACTATTATTATTTCTTTTTTTTCATGTAGTCCATCACCAAATATCATTCCGTGAGTGCGGTGAAGAGAAATTTCATTTCTAAACACCCCCGGTTTCCATGGGTCCCGGACTCTTCTCGAGTTCGAGGCTCAGCACTCGTACTGAAATTCCCGCCATATTATATTGGATTGAAATGAGCTTGAAGTTCTGGAAATCGTTTAAAGAAGACACCCCTTCTGGTTAAAAAACCGAAAGATGAATGGCTAAAGTATCCCGAAGTGTTTTCGGCAGAATACGAAACCGTTTCCAAATCAAAGCACAAAGTTACACAGTGGCTATTTGTGCTCTGCCCACCACGAATATTAAAACCTGATTTTTTTGCATCGTAAACCTGCACAGTCACCGCTCAGCCACTAGGGGGATTTGTACATCAGTTATGTCTCCCAGTGGATTTGTTCCTATCTTTTTCGTTCAGAATTTGAGATAGATAAAAATATATTATTTCATGGTTCGTTTTCAAAGCCATGTAATAAGGAGTAGTATCTTGTACACATGAAAATCATTTTACATAATGTAAGTTTATTATCAAGCAGTATCTTCTTTTGTGATATGAATTTATCGGATTGATGAGGCTGGACAAACCGAGCGTAAGATAGATAACAAGCTGTTTAGTTGTTTCTGATGCTACCAGTGAATTAGCGTAAGGTAGATAGCCAATTATTTAGTTGTTTCTGATGCTACCAGTGAATTAGCGTAAGATAGACAACCATTTGTTTAGTTGTTTCTGATGCTACCAGTGAATTAGAATAAGTGAATTAGCGTAAGGTAGATAGCCATTTGTTTAGTTGTTTCTGATGCTACCAGTGAATTAGCGTAAGATAGACAACCATTTGTTTAGTTGTTTCTGATGCTACCAGTGAATTAGCGTAAGATAGGTAATCATTGGTTTAGTTGTTTCTGATGCTACCAGTTAATTAGAATAAAATTTTCTACGTGAGCACCTACTAAAGACACAAACGACACGACACCAAGTGTGCTATTAACAGGAATGAAAACTTTCGGTTTTCAACCATCCGTATAATCGCCCCCGTTAATTAAAACTCTTCTATTTGTTGTATGATAAGTCTTCCAAGTCTCTTAACCTTACATACTAAAGTTCAAAGAAGTCGCTTTAACCATTATTGTTTCACAGTAGACCAAACAGCCTGAAATTCTTCGTTTTCTCCTCCTCCTTCGCATCAGTGAAAAAAAACAACTTTCCCTTCATCGATTTCTTTCAAATTTGGTGTTTAGCTGGAATATATGTTACCTAGCTTGACAGCATATTTGGTTGTAGTAGCTCAAATATTCTTGGAAATATGGGCAAAACTATAGGAAAAAATGCACTAAAATCTTGTAAATTTTTGAGCTCGCCTGGAGTAAAATTTGCTCGCGCTGAAATTTCCACGACATATTAGGGTATTCTTAAAATGGATTTGTTTTTATTTTATAAAAATCGGACACGAAATTCGGAAGTTATGAGCCAAAAACCACCACCGTGTAAAAATTTGCACATGATTTTTGCGTACTACTTTGCATCACACTTGAAACTAATAAAAACGTTACCCGGTATGTGATTGCCTACGTTTCTGGCAAATTTTATAATACAACTATACAAGGAAAATAATATTTATTCAAAAACAACTTGGCTGATAAGGATGTGGAAAAACAAAAATAAAACAACTGAAAGATATGAACTCAAAGTTATTGAAGTATTGAAGAAACACACATGCAGTTATGATGTCTCCAAATTTAATATGTGCTTGATGCTAATTATTCCAAAGTATATCTGAGTATCAAATTTATGTCTTTTGTGGTTATTTTTACCTAATGTACAACAAAAACGAGTGATATCCAATCAAAATCGACAAAACAAGTAACAAAAAAAACAGTGGCCCATGTGATTTCGTGTATTAGATATGCGTAAAAGTTTGAATGCTTAGTCACAATAGTTTGCATAAAATTCAAATCGTCAATATTTTCTCATTTTGGCTGCAAATTTTGATTTCATGTTTTTCTGTCGAAATTCTCCCCCCCCCTTTTTTTGGCCGCACATTTTTTTACAGCTATGTTGGTGTTCATTAGATAAAAAAAGACGATCATTACATTTGTTTCTTTAATTTATTGCAAGGTCTGATGTGAGTACATGAAATCAAGTTTGTTCGTTGTATTTTTTTTTTATTTCTGAAAATGTTCCCTCGATATCCCCTGGTGAGTGGAAGTTTACTTTGCTGTTAAAACCATTTTATATATTGCCGTATTTGAGTAAAGTAAAAATTACAGCATTTGTACCATCAGCGTACACAACAAAGTGTCTGTATGAATCAAACTTTTGAAATAATGGCATTAACATTTTCATCATTCCGGAAATAATGTGTTTGAAAATGAAGGAAAAGCACATTGCAGCATTACACGAAGGTAAACTGGGCAAAAAGAAGTAATAATAATAAAACTTACCTGCAACAAGTATAAAACTACCGTCGTTAGAAAAGAGTAACCTGCCATTTTTTGAGTAACAACCTTGTAATTTCTGCTTAAACCAGACCACCAGAAATATACGTAATGAAAAATATCTTGCACTACTGTTAGCTAGCTACAGCATCTACTTTGTTTATAGGTCAGCAGTGGCTCATCTGTCAACATGCGCTTGATTATCAGTGAGATAAGAGGTTTGTTTATAAAGAAAAAATATAATTTGACGTTGTTTTTAACGACAAACCGTTTACGCGAAGCTCTACTTTGAGAAAGTGAGCTAAAAAGGATAAACGAAATGGAGGTCATCTAGAAACAAAACTCACTAGGAGTAAATATTACGCATTTTCTTATATGCAGAAGAGTCATTATTCGTTCAATACATTTATATCATTATAGACTATTTTCAGATTACTGGAGAGGGCTTAAAAAGAAGGAAGAAAGCCATTTAAAGAAAGCGTGAAAACTGTATAAAACATTTAGAGGTAGGTTTATTGTGAACAATATTAAGTGTTCGTTTTATAGGAAATCTGAACTTCTCTTTGGTATTACTCAAAAATAATATATATTTAAATACATTTTTGTCTCTTTGCTTCGGATATTCGTGCAAAGCCACATACGGGCTATCTGCACTAGTCTGCCCTGATTGTTAACTGTCAGACTAGAGGGAAGGGGGTTAGTCAACTGCACCCACATCTAACTCGTGGGCTACTCTAACCGAATATTGAGATATATATATATAAAAAGGGATATTACCGTCAATGTTGTAGCGCACCGATAATCCCAAGGTCAAAACTGAATTAGATCCTCGGATTCACAGTCCGGCACTATAACCACATAGCCACGCCCGGCCCATATACATCGCCAGATTTCTAAATGCAATGAAATAAAAATCCATTTTAGAAATTGGTCAAATAAACAAAAAGTAATATTAATCTTGGAATTAAGTAATTCCATAGTAGACTTATTATAGTATAATCCATAGATGTTGTATTTTGTTACTTCTACTACATAAAATGTAAATGTATATACACTCTATATTACACAGCTTACATTGTGATGTTAACGCACTCTTTCCGGTTTTTAACATCCTCACATCCATACAAATATGACAACTTTGGATATTATTACTTTTTCATCTTAGAAACTTTTTTTTACTTTCTATTTGTTTTGTGCTCTTTCTTATGATTCACTAAGTTTTGTTTACTTATCCGTGTAAAGATGTATAAATATTACTGTTGAACTGCTCAGTTCCATTACCGCACTGGAGTTCAGATAAATACCACTTTTTATCATACGCATCTTTTGAAGGAGTAAACTATATTACATCCATGTTACGTGAGAAAAAGACAACTTTAAAGTTTGTACATTAAGCTAACTTTTCAAAATTAATTATTTACACGAGTTTTCAAGTATTTCATGGTTTGGATTTCTTTGTTTTTATAAGGGTGTAATTCTTCCATTGATCTCAGAAGGTCTAATTATCGATTTGAATGAGCTTTTATTATACTATGTCCATACTCCAATATTTCAAGACAATAAGTTCCAAAAGTGTTTAAATGCTATGTTTCCTAGTCTTTTTTTATTACTTATAGACCGTGTAATTTTGTTAGAAGAAAGGGCAATATGTAATAAGTGTGATAATGGTTCACTATGAAGGTTTGTCATTCATCATTCCCATTTCCTGTAGTTGACATTGACAGTATTGTTTCCAGGAAACTTAGCTGCTCGTTGATTAACACTAACAGTATTGTTTCCAAGAAACTCAGCTGCTCAGTAATTGACAATGACAGTATTGTTTCCAGGGGACTCAGCTGCTCAGTAGTTGGCACTCACAGTATTGTTTCCAGGAAACTTAGCTACTCAGTGATTAACACTGATAGTATTGTTTCCAGAAAACTCAACTGCTTAGTAATTGCCAGTAACAATATTGTTTTCATGGCACTCAGTTACTCAGTTGTTGACAGTGACTGTATTGTTTCCAGGGGACTCATCTACTTAGTAATTGACAGTGACACTATTGTTTCCAGGAAACTCAGACACTGAGTAGTTAATAGTGACAGTTTTGCTTTCAGGGAACTCAGCTGCTTAGTTGTTGACGCTGACAGTCTTGTTTCTAGGGAACTCAGCTACTCAGTAGTTAACAGTAGTTTAACACTTACATATTTGGGTCATGGCGAATTTCCAACAATTCAATAGTGCAATATTACCACGGATAGTCTTATGGCAGGATGGATATTTATATAGTGAAATACCAAAGGGATGCAAAACTTGAGGCACAAAGTTTCAAAAACTATCTATATAAAATTGAACACCAAAGACAAGTAAGCATCAGCACGTCAATGTAAAAATGTAAAACAATCTAAAGAGCACAGATTATACGTACAATTTCTGCAGTATTGCCAAAGTTGGCAAACAGGTGGCAGATTAAATAATTATGCAAATATTAGATTTCGAAATAAGGCGTTCTCTTATAGAAAGTGAAGGATTTGACACCTTATTTTAACATCAAGTTTTTTTGTTTTGAGGAAAGTAATACTGAGGTTATCATGATTGAAGGCCACAAAGCTACTAGCCAACAGACGCTTTCCAGAGCACAGAAAGTCCACTGTGTAGCTTTGCGCTTAACAACAAATTAAGGACGGAATTTGTCAGGATCATTAAGTTCTGCAAACCTGAACTTGAAACGTCACTATTAGTTTCTGTGTAGTTAAGCCACTTAAAATCAACAACCACAAAAACTGGCAGTCTGGTTGGGAGCTTTAAAAGTTGTTTGAGTCAACTCAAGAGTTCCTTCAAATTCCATCCTTAATACCCACTGATGCGAATACTGAGAGATCGGTTATCTGAGACTTGGTAGTATTAGTACTACCGAGTCTCAGATAACCGATCTCTCAGTATTCGCATCAGTGGGTATTAAAGTGATAGAGTACTACCAAGTCTCAGATAACCGATCTCTCAGTATTCGCATCAGTGGGTATTAAAGTGATAGCTATCACTTTAATACCCACTGATGCGAATACTGAGAGATCGGTTATCTGAGACTTGGTAGTATTCTATCACTTTAATACCCACTGATGCGAATACTGAGAGATCGGTTATCTGAGACTCGGTAGTACTCTATCACTTTATATTTTATCTTTTTTTTGTATGATTTACTGAACAACATCGTCACGTAACATTCTTCGTTTACTTGCAATCCCACTAAATACTGACAGATAAAATACTTCTGTGTTTTCTAATATCATTATTGCTAAGATATCGATGCGGATACTTCTTTTTAGCTTTCTTGATAAAAATGTGTTTATTTAGAAATTATGGCTTCATCGTTTACAGGTTTGGTATAGTCAAGCAACAGGACAAGAACCAACAAGTGTCAACAGTGAGAAAAAAGGTGTGAAAAATGATGCTGAGAAATTATACTCAGAATTCTGGCAGTGGAGGTTACAGGAGAGTCCAGAATTTGCATCGATGATAGGAAAGCATATGTATGATGACAAACTAGACTCTTATTCCCTAGAGGCATTCCGTAAAAGAAAGGTACCATTTATAAAGTATACTTTTCATTCATATAAATAAAAATAGGTCTTTAATTTTGAATTGATAGACTAGAGTAGAAGCAGCTAGTCTACAACACCCACATGTTACTCTAATCTAATTGTTGCATTTGACTGTCACACTCTTAACGCACTCATAGTTCCAAAGTACAAAGCATGTTTTTTTTGCAATAATGGGACGTGAACCATGTACCATCGGATTACCAGCAAGGCCACTCCTGGCTCAGCTCTTGCAACAAAAGCAAAGGTATTTTCATATGTTGTTTAGTATTTTTCAGCTCGTTTGAATGTTCATTTGGAAATATTTTCGATACACTACACACTTCTACTTGTTTTGCTATTTATCCCAAACATGTTGAATGTTGGGGAAACTAGCTCATTCTCTTGTATGCTTCTAAATGTTGTCACATTACTTTCGGTATGCTTCTAATTACTGATACTTTCTTCTTATGAACACGATAACTGTAATTTGAAATTTTAAGCTAAATTAGTATAAATTATTTGAATAATTAAGAAAAATTATCTATGAATAGGACAATACTTTTTCTAACATTTTTTATAATACTAGCAGAGACCCGCAAACATTTGCGATCAAATTAGTGTTAATTAAGCCTTTATTAAGTACGGCCTATATTCGATAAAGAGATAAATTAACTGTAACTTGTTTACGTTTTTTGTTTTAGTTTAGTTAGGGCTGAACTGTACCGTACTATCGAGGAATAAACTTATGGATGTTATTTTACGAACGAACGTTAGATCTTTTTATACACTTTTAATAAGCTGTTAATATGTTGTTTTACAAAATGTCAACTAAAGTAAAATTTCATCGGCCTTTTGTTTATATCCGTTGAAATGAAATGCTCGCGCATTTTCAGGACAGACAAAAACTGAGTATTGTTATAAAATATTGTTATTGATAAAACAATGCCAATAATAATAATAAAAAAGCTCTTCCTTTGTTGCAAAGTTAATGACATTCACAGCTACAGTGTTATAAGAATATGTGTTTATCGTGTATCAAAAAATCATTTAAGCAGATCAACCTTTTATTTTCTAAAATGTTAAAACACCAACTTTTAATGGTTTAATTAATGGCACACGAAAATATATATACGCACATTATAAAATAAAATGTTAATTATTATAATTTCTTTGTTTTTATGGGATTGTTAAAGAATTCAAATATTTGTGGGATTTTTAATTATTTCAAATTACAGGTATTTTTGATATTTTAACGTTTCCAACCCGAACGACACTTTACATAACACACGAACTACAGAATCATGTCATAAATCCCTAAGTTAGAACTCCTGACTATGAGGAGAGAAGTCTGTTAACAGTACACGCCGCCTATGCGACTACTGTTAATCGAATATCGGGATTAACTGTCAGTTATAACACCCACGCAACTGAAAACTTAGAGCGTGATAAGCGACATGTTGTAGCTCGAATCTTGGACCTTCTAAACTGAATTTCCTTCACTAATGACTAGGCCACGCCCGACTCTTAGTATCATAAGAGGTACTTTAATCATGATAGTAAATATGTATATATGTTATAATTTATCTTTGACATCGATACTATATTTAAATTCATATTTTAAAGCAGCTTATCTTGAAATAAAATAAACGTATAAGTGAAGAATGTCTTAGGGTAACGAAAAAGCATAAAAACTGTTATGCAACTTTTTCTTTTGTTTCGGATAGTTGCGTAAAGTTACTCAAGGAATATTTTCCCTAAGTTTGAACTATTAGACTAGAGGAGGAAGGCAGCTAGTCAGCAGTATTCACCGACAATTCTTGTGCTAGTCCAATTGAATAGTGAGATTTGACCATCACTCTTATAACGCACCCATGGCCTTAAAATGTGGAGAGATATTTTGCGGCAACGGGACGCGAATCATGGACTCTTGGATCCATAGTTGAGGACGATACCCACTAGGCTACGCCTGACCCTGTTATGTCCTTGCATCGGAAAGCGAACCATGAACCCTGAGATCCATAGTTCAGCACGCTAACCACTATGCTACATCTAACCTTGTTATGTAAAATAACTTTAAAATGTTTATATGTATATATAAAGATCATTCAAAATCCTAAACATTATATTTTTACTTAACTTTCTGAATAGAGTACTGCGGAACAATTTCTTCAGAAATCTCAAGAATTGGTTTTAGAAAATGGAACCTCAGATTTGAATATGGAAATGTTCATTTCAGGGCTACAGACATATGTTGACGGTATGGAATTATTAGGGTAAGTTTGGGCTTGAATAAAGTATAATACATATCTTTTACAATCCATATTTCAAATTGACGCTTGTAAGCGTTTTCTTAATTATTTATATTGAAATTACACGCAAGGTAACGCAAATATTAAAACCTGAAACTAAAGATGTCTTATTTTTTCTTCCCTTGAAGAAATGTTAATACCTCCATTGTTTTTTAGATATTTTTATCCAATTAATCGCTTGGAAGGAGTTCAGCTGGATTTCGAAGTTCTTGTTGATTCCTATATGAGGTTCGAGTCTGTTGACGACTTTGCAAAATTGATTTCAAGATACCGGGCTTTTCCAAAACAGGTGAAACCCAAAATAATTTTCTTTGATTTCTAAGAGCAGAAGGTGATTATATAAAGAATAAATAATAAGTAGATAGCTTCTTTAATTCTAGATTTAAATGTTGATTATATTGCTTAAGAAAGAAAGTCTCGAATAATCAACGAGTCTCGTTAAATGTGTGATAAAACTTGTTATTACATTCGACGAAGGCTGATAGTTTCCTTTGCTGAAGAAATCAAATATTTTAGGATCGTTTATTCACCTTTTGTAGCAAGAAACTGAAAACAACTTGAAGATTTTATTTTATTTTTTCATCCAAAAACTAACTCCATACATGCTATGGCATAAGGCACATTTTTTGTTAATTGGATTTTTTCGCAACAGGATATTAGTTCCTATTACAGTATCATCGCATTATTTTGATAAACAGATCATTTTGTATGAGCGCTGAAGGGTTAAACTGGAAAATAATTGTTACCAAGCTATTTTTAATACCGTTGAAACTGGAATTTTGATATCTGCAAAACATCAAGAATCTGCAAATATCCACTTTGGGGGGGGATTTTTCATGTGCAAACTACCTATTTAACCTAATTCCACATGGGGTCTTCAAGATTTGATACACATGAAACAGTGGGTTCCAGAAATGAAGACGATAAATTTGACAGATTTGGCGTATCTAGTTCATTCGACCCAAATATTTCTTCTGTTCTACAGATGTTGTTCTACAATACCAAAATACGTATTCAATATAACGACATTTTTTATCTTTACTAATTGAATGTTTAAGGTACCCTCAGCTAACGCATAATCCTCTTAGCATTCTTGCACAGCATTTAAATATCATGCAGAAGTATCACGTATTAAAAAGTTTCTTTCATTATTCGAATTCCCATTCTAACCAGCAAAAGAACATTTATAACTTCTAAGCCTGGTTATACTGTCGATGTTTCTAATGTCTGGTTAGTTACCATTTACTGTAGTTCATCTGATGAGTTATACTCCAAAATAAATCACGGTCATTTCTCTTTCTGCCAAAAGAAGGAAAATGCATCCGAGAGGTTAACTAGTTTTTCAAAATGAATCCAGTGAGAGACCCAAAATTGACGTAAGAAGCCTCTGAATTTGCACAAAACCAGTCTTATTTTGAGTAATTTCAACCAAAAAATTCAGCACCATCCCTCTTGCCCTTTTCATTTGTCAAAATTATCCCTTTTGATCCCTGCTTCGCAACGAAGATGAAAGACTTCCCCACTGCTTATAGCGTTCCTCTTCTACAAGTATTTTTTTACTCTGAGTTTCTTCTAGAAATTTCCAAAAGTAAAGTTTACATTTTTCCGAAGGAATTTAATTAACTTTTACAATTTCAACACCATTCGTGATTTTAGACTTATTAAGCCAAAATCCAGCTTTTTTATTTCAGTGAATGCGAGAAAAATAACGTAAAAAACAGTGACTTTAGCTTATTTGCATATACAAAATTTCCCAAAGTGTATTTTTGCGAATTTTAAACTGATAAACTAGAGGGAAGGCAGCTAGACAACAGCACCCACCGCCAACTTTTGGGCTACTCTTATCTGACTGAATAGTTAGATTTTACCTTTATTTTTATAAAGCACGCGCGGCGATTTTGCGAGAACGAGACGCAAACCAAGTACCCCCGGATTCACAGTCCAGCACGACAATTTGAATTTAGCAAAGGAGTCAAGTGAGTTTAAGTTCTTACTTTTATTGTACGCGTAAACATATGTTATAAAAATTTACAAACATAAATTGTCATTTTTGGCTCTCTCTCGAAGGCTCCGCTGTAAACTTAAGAGGTTATAACGCTAAAATTTGGGGTTAGATTCCACACAAGGGACACAGCGCAGACAAACAATTGTTAAACGCACTATTAACAACAACAACAAAAAAGTCAACAGCAACAATCTGCCATTTTTAGGTTTAGATGGTTAAATGAGTTAACGTTAATCAATTACCATTTTCTTGTTACCCCCCCCCCCCTACCTATGCAACATCTTTGTAGTTTAATTTTATTTTCATTTTTATTTAATTATTTATTTATTAAACTCTTTTATTACTGTTAAGGAAAGGACAAAAGATTACATGGGCATACATTTTTGTTTGTTTGTTGTTAAGTACAAAGCTGCACAATGAGGCGTCTGTGCGCCACCTACATCAGGTATCGAAACCAGATTGTTAGCATAATGAGTTCGTACTTATCGTTGAGCATTTTATGTATGCAACACCCATTAACTTATATAATACATTCAGTGGTGGCCATAAGTCAGCATACAGTAAAGTATCTAAGAACATACACCGCGTGTATAATTCGTTAGTCGTGGCCACCCATTTAGATTATGTGATATTCGTTGAGGGATTTTGATTTTTTAGCATTATTGTTTTATCCTGTTAATAAGTCTTGTTATATCATTGTTGCACATTCTTGCTTTCTTATGCGGTTTCTGGTTTATTTTATTCTTTTGTGTGTTGAGCAATCCTTGATGAAAAATTGCAGCAGAAACTTTGGGTTGAGTAAAATTTGCATCTGGAATTTAGAATTGTTTTTAATTGAAAAATTACATCTATGTGTTTAAAGGACTATGATGGACCCATATCTATGTGTTTAAAGGACTATGATGGACCCATATCTATGTGTTTAAAGGAATATGATGGACCCATATCTATGTGTTTAAAGGACTATGATGGACCCCATATCTATGTGTTTAAAGGAATATAATGGACCCACATCTACATTGTTAAAAGAACACTTATTATCGCAACTTGATCAAAGTTCTATTGGGCCAGGCGAAAGTAATTTAATTATATGAATAAGCTTAAAATCACGCAAAACTTTGGGTTATTGTGGGTCTGATATCATCATTATATGGGTAAGGGGTTTGTATGGGTTTTAATATGACCAGTCTATGGGTAAGGGGGTTAGTTTGGGTTTTATTATGACCAGTCTATGGGTAAGGGGGTTAGTGTGGGTTTTAATATGACCAGTCTATGGGTAAGGGGGTTAGTGTAGGTTTAAATTTCGCCACTCTATGAGTCTGTGTGGGTTTTAATATTGCTACTCTATGGGTTAGTATGGGTTTTGATAGCGTCACTCTGTGAGTTGATGTGGGTTATAATATCACCACTCTATGGGTTAGTGTGGGTTTTGATAGCGTCACTCTGTGAGTTGATGTGGGTTATAATATCGCCACTCCATGGGTTAGTGTGGGTTTTAACATCACCACTCTATGACTAGTTCTCAAAGAGTTCAGTTCAGGTTTGTTAGTTATTTTTCTACGTTTTATTTTCTAATCGATTAATTTAGTTTCCTCAGATTAAGGATTTTACATGACGTGTTCGGAGCATACTGACAGATGGCGGTGACGTACATAGCATTTCATGGGCCTCATATTAAAAACGAAAAAAATATAAATTTGGGCCCCTCTTACTGCTCTTTATTGACATTTAACTACAATACTGAGTAAATACACGAACCTCTCTCCTCTTGCTCTCTTTCGTTACTATCATGTTAAAAAATAAATGAATTTTGTGAAGTTTCCGACTTTATAATTCTTATTTTTCTCCTGTTTTTGGTGGTGATAATAACTGTGACACATATTGCCTTTCTGTCTGTTTCGCATACATGTATGTGTGAGTGCAGGCCGCGTGATAAGCCAAGGGGACCCGGCAGTAAGGGTCTTTTTTTTTTTTACTTTACTTCAGGCTCCCATTGGCCTTGGGGTCCCGTAGCAATGCCGTAGCTGCTATGATGGTCTGCATGTTACTGCAAAACAGTGATCTTATTTTATTTTTACAGAGAAAATAAATACACCCTGTCGTGGAAGTTATCAAACCTATGGCTGGTTTTTCTGAGGAGATAAGAAATTCGTCAAGGACGAACAAACTGTACGTTAGAAACCACATGTGGACTTTCATGGCTTCAGATTGTCCACGGTGCTTGTTTTTCTAAATATCTGATAAAACACAAATTCACACTGTTGAATTAAGTGAAATTTTTGTAGTTGTTATAAACATTTCAAAGTAGTTTCCTTTTTACAGGCAGAAGAAATTATAGAACTAATGTAGTTTCCTTTTTACAGGCAGAGGAAATTATAGAGCTAATGTAGTTTCCTTTTTACAGGCAGAAGAAATTATAGAGCTAATGTAGTTTCCTTTTTACAGGCAGGAGAAATTATAGAGCTAATGTAGTTTCCTTTTTACACGCAGAAGAAATTATAGAGGTAATGTTGTTTCCTTTTTACAGGCAGAAGAAATTATAGAGCTAATGTAGTTTCCTTTTTACAGGCAGAAGAAATTATAGAGCTAATGTAGTTTCCTTTTTACACGCAGAAGAAATTATAGAGCTAATGTAGTTTCCTTTTTACAGGCAGAAGAAATTATAGAGCTAATGTAGTTTCCTTTTTACAGGCAGGAGAAATTATAGAGCTAATGAGAGAGGGAATTCGGCAAGGGCGAACAAACCATGCAGTCTCCATGGTAACATTTAATCAAAGTTTTTATATTTTATTTACTTTAAAACTGTTTTGAAAATCTGATTCTCCATTGTGAAAACTCGCAAATTTTGTAGGTTTTTTATGCAGTACACAAGTTATATTTGGAAAAGTATAATAAGTCAAGTTCACATTATATATTTTTAGTAAATTACCGAATGCATTGTGCGGGGCTATTCTAGAACCATTATTATACATTTCAACAGAACGTAATACTATGCAGTAATCCTCCTTCCCTTATGCAATATGAAAATAGGCGTAATGTTATGTTTTTTTTACATCTTATTTTAAATCTTCTCGTACATAATTGTCTATGTCACTAATAAATATTATTAGAGGCAAAATATAATCAAATAAGTTCACACTGCATTATTTGATATCTTTACCAATTAATATGTATGAAATAGTTTAATTTGTTGGTATTCTGAAACCTTTAGGGAATAAAGAACAACGTTATTGGGGTTGAACTTTCTTCTACATAATTTTCTGTATAGATATAATTATAGTATATTTATGTTCTTATTTTCTTTGTTGAATTTCGCGCAAAAATACTCGAGGGCTATCTATACTAGCCGCCACAGTTTTGAATGATAGAAAGGCAGCTATTGAACACCACCATTGTCAACTCTTCTACTACTCTTTACCAACGAACTGAGGGATTGTTCGTAATGTTATAACGCCCCTCCCGACTGAAAATGTAAGTACGTTTGGTGACGGGATTCAAACCCACGGCCCACAGAGTGCGAGTCGAGCACCCTAATCATTAGGCCATTCCAGGACCTGTAGTTTTTTTACAAAAATGATAAATACCCTATAACCCGAGCGCTTTCGTAAGGTGGACCTTTATCAACAGCGCATATAACCCTGGTTTTTTGCGCCATAAAACCCCAACAAACCAACCTTTATCAAATTTGTGATTGTCCTTTGTTTGTCTTCGTCCACGTCGATTATGGTGCCACGCATACATGAATATGTGAAATAGAAAAGTCATTGTTTCGCCACGAATACATGAATATGTGAAATAGAAAAGTCATTGTGGCGCCACGCATACATGAATATGGGAAATAGAAAAGTCATTGTGGCGCCACGCATACATGAATATGGGAAATAGAAAAGTCAAAAGAAGAAACTTTAGATCAAATTTCCTTACTGCTTTCACACGCATTTGAATATAAACACCAAAAAAATGCTAAATGTTCATATTAAACTAGTTATTAAAATTCAAACTTAATTTTACAAAGGCGAGAGTAGATAAGCCTATAGGATATTAAGGTTAGGTTTAGCTACAGCTACAATAGACATGTTTTTGGGATCAGCATTTCTCAACAATCCGGAAAGCGCCAAAATTGAAATGTCACATGATATGGTTTGGCAGTAACATAATCCAGATGTGGTATAAATTATCGTTAAGACAACACTTTTAGAAACCTATGTTGGTTTGGAAATATCTTCTTGTTGTTATTATTATTATCTTCACAATGGGCTATCTGTACTCTGTCCACCGCGGGGACATATCTAGTCTAATGTTACATATTAACCAACATGTACTTTTACTATATGTTGTCACCATTAACCGCAAATTCGATAGCCATGGCAATCAAATTCAGTGCCAGTCATTCTTCCTGTACACTGAATCACATGCACGGCTTTCATTTGCCACCAACTGAGTCAGCACAAGACCATAACAAATGAACCCAAGAACACAAAGAAAATCACAAATGAAAATCAGGAGGAGGTCCATTGTTTCATAGTTGAGCATTGTGGTTGAATGTTGTGTTGTTAAGTGCAAAATATTTGCATCTACTGACAGTCTAATATAGTACAAATACCAGAGATGATAGCAAAGTTACTTTTACTGACTAAATGCACTATCAAATCACTATATTTTGCACACTATTACTGCCACCTAAATGTTGGACAGCCCACTACATCATATAAACATGGAAAAGTAACTCCAGCCAAACCTAACAAAGTTATACACATTCCACAAAGTAACTCCAACCAAACCTAACAAAGTTATACACATGCCACAAAGTAACTCCAACCAAACCTAACAAAGTTATACACATGCCACAAAGTAACTCCAACCAAACCTAACAAAGTTATACACATTCCACAAAGTAACTCCAGCCAAACCTAACAAAGTTATACACATTCCACAAAGTAACTCCAACCAAACCTAACAAAGTTATACACATTCCACAAAGTAACTCCAACCAAATCTAACAAAGTTATACACATTCCACAAAGTAACTCCAACCAAATCTAACAAAGTTATACACATTCCACCAAGATTTACACAGTCCATGCCTATTCCTCTTTGTTATGAAGTTCGGTGTAAGAACTGGTTGGGTTGAGAAAGTGGCTGACTTTTGATTACATTTAATTATCATTTTACAGTTATCGTTTTCCACCGACAAGTAGAGGTTATGTCCCCCATATGATTTGCCATTATTTCTACAGCAATGACTTTGACCTCTTTAAGGTGTTCAAGATCTGTACATTCAACAAATATATATGTTCTCACCAGTTGACGTTTGATGTTCGCATGCTAGCGGCCTGGGCAATATTGTACAACAAAGTTATCCTCTTGTAGCATCATTATCTAGTACACAATCATACCTTTCAGAATTTTAAAGTAAGTCATCTATTTTAGTGACTCTTCGTCTACCCGAATAATGAACTTCCTATCCTACAAGTAGAATAGATCTTTACAAATAATATAATTCAAAGCAGTTCCTTTTTTATCTTTCAGCATCAGCATTCAGAGCTGTTAGTGCATTGCTTTCATGTGCAATTAAACACTCCACATCATCTTGTATGTGTGACAAAACCATTCCAATTTTATTATCACTGGCGTCTGGTTTTAAGGGGCCTTTCTAATAAGGATAATCTGATACCACTGCTTCGACCAAAGAATAATCTGGAGACTGAATGCTTATTCTACACAAAGTTCATATCGGTCCTATCAATGCAGACTGCGGTGTGACCATCTTGCTGAATGTGGCTACAAATAATCGAAAGTACGATGCAAAACCCAGAAAGATGACTTCTTGTCAAGCTGGGGCCATGCCTTGACCACTGCAATCTTAACAAATCTAGTGAACATTCCATCTATGTCTGTTATATAAACAAGACACTCCACTTTTTTTCTGCATCTTTTGTATGCTGAAATATTATTTTCAGTAGTGACCTGAATTGTGCACCAAATTAATATAATGCTTCCACCTAAATGAGACATCCTGATCTTCTAGGGTAAGTTCCATCGACTTCTGGAAAGTGGCAGATGTATTTCACATACCAAATGGCGTGACACCGAATTCAATTATTAGTTGATTGTTTATTTCTTTTTCACTAAATACATATTCAAAGACCTCTCAGAGCGTTTTGTAAGCAGGTTTCATTTAATATATCAACACGGAAAAAATATCCAAATGATATATGCAAATATTGGTTTCTAGCTATCGGGGAATATAGGAATGAGTCAATATTCCAAACCAGAATAACGTATGCAATCTCTGTTGACTTGCTCATTAGGGCAACTACGTTACATTTGACTTGTAATAATATTTGAAAAAATACTCTGTTGTCGTCTCTACAGCCACTATTGACTGGATACATCATGTGTTTCGGCCCGGCGTGGCCAGGTGGTTACGACACTCGACTCGC
>NW_013666519.1:388278-393911 GCF_000517525.1 Limulus polyphemus
CACATTTTATTGCATATATTGCGTATTACGGCAAAAAGTTGACGCATTTGACTGGTATGTCATCTTCTTTGGTATATCATGTGTTTCACACTCTCGGCACGTTTTATTGGATATATTGTGTCTTACGGCAAATAGTTGACGCATTTTACTGGTATGTCGTCTTCTTTGGTATATCATGTGTCTTTTAATATACTGTTTTCTATAGTTACCGCTCCCAAATAAATTGCACTCCGCACTTTGGGGCTGTGGGCGCATTATAAGAGTGACAGCCAAACGACACTATTCAATTAGAGTAACCCAAGAGTTGGCGATGTTGACTAGCTGCCATTCCTATAGTCTGCCATTTCAAAATTAGACAGCTAGCGCAGATTACCACTTAATTAGCTTTGTGTGAAAATCAAGAAAACAATAACTTTATATAGCAGGCACTACATGTAGACAAACAACTTTATATAGCAGGCACTACATGTAGACAAACAACTTTATATAGCAGGCACTACATGTAGACAAACAACTTTATATAGCAGGCACTACATGTAGACAAACAACTTTATATAGCAGGCACTACATGTAGATAAATAACTTTATATAGCAGGCACTACATGTAGACAAACAACTTTATATAGCAGGCACTACATGTAGACAAACAACTTTATATAGCAGGCACTACATGTAGACAAACAACTTTATATACAGGCACTACATGTAGACAAACAACTTTATATGACAGGCACTACATGTAGACAAACAGTCAAATAGGAAATTTATTATTTTAATACCTATTTTTCTGTCCGCCCAGCAATGTGTACTAAATGATGCAGATGAAAGCTGCCACCTAACAGGAATGATGCTTTTACAGTCAAGGCAACTTATCTTTGATGGGTTAAAATAAGGCAAAATGTTGCTGAAATTTGGATGTCCTGTTATTTTGTAAATATGACTTAAAATCATTAAACAATGTAATATAAAAACACATATTTTTTCCGTTAGTAATACTATGTTACTCCAAAACGTCTCTCCCTATTTTATGGTTGTCTTGAGATCCTACAGTATATATGTCACCAGAAGAAAGAGATCAGACAAATTGTTTGTTTTTAAGCACAAAGGGTTGTATATACTCTGCCCACCGTGGATATTTAAATCAGATTTGAGCGTTATAAGCCCACATGAAATAACCATCAAACGAAGTATGGTGACAATATCTACATGAGGATGCATTCAAATTCATCTTTAGAGATAGTTAATTGTCTTGTCTGCTAGACTAATTACAAGATATTACATACACCATCTAGGGGTTAAAACATTTGTGAACAGTGGATACGCTCTTTGGATCACAGATCACTGATTAATAATACTGCAAGTATATATGTAGTTAATACTCAGTGTCAAAAAGGAGCAACTCTCAGGTTTTGTTTGCTAAGTTACTCTCACCTATTGAACAGGAACAATGTCGAAACTGGGTTTAGCCTACATTCAGTAAAGAATTACAAAATTCGTCAAAAGGTAGAACTCTCTTTAAGACACTGGGCCAAGACTCGTAAAACCTAACTCCCCCGTTGGGACAGCGGTGAGTTTACGGGCTTAGAATGCTAAGATCCAGGGTTCGAATTCCCCCGCGGTGGACACAGCAGATTGCTCAATGTGGGTTTGCTAAAAACAAATAAACAAACAACAAACCCAAAGCCTAAACAATTTCGAAAGGCTGTTGTTTGATTGACATGATATTTGTTGATATTGATGTATGAAATCTACAGATGGCATTGGAGTTAAACTAAGTAAATAAATAATGATTTATGTGTTTTTTTTACTTGTAGAAACATGTTTTGGAACAATTTGATCTTCTTCAGAAACCTGCAGAAATTTCACCTTTCTTCAAACCATTTTTGTCTATTCCGGCAACTGTGATGCCCGTAGAACGGTATGACTATGTTTTTTTTTAGTTTATCAGTGTACTTCAGATTTCGTAACACTATTCAGTACATCAGAATACATTAGATATATAGGTATGTTTACATATGTAAGTTTATATAGAATATACAGAACCATAGCATATGAATATGAGCACACCCAAAACCATTTGTTTTATCCGAAATACCCACAGTACTTCTACATAGCTCTACTGAGCATGAACCCTAAAGATCAAGGAAAAGGGGAAGCTGCGGAGTACTGATGGGTCTGTTTCTGCTTAGTTTTATGCTTGTATTGTATTGCATATTGATATCATTAATGTCAACTCTAAGGCAAAACTGCGTATTTTAGTTTGCCAGGACACTGTATATATGTGATCTTCGACACGTATATGTCCGTTTGAGTTTTCTTTATTACTAGTGTTATCCTTGTATGTCTTCGGATTGAAAGAGTCTAGTAACCACCATACTTTTAAATTGTGTTCATCACCAAAAACACTCCTGCATAAGGTAAATATGCATCAATTATTAAAAATTGATTAAAGGTTGCTTTTTTATTGACAAGCTTTAATTTTAATGTTTACTTTTCGTTATTTTCTTTGTGTATAACTGACACGAACAGGATATGATTGACAAGGCTTTCGTGAGAAACGTAGGGGTAAGTTACCATCCAAACTAACAATAAAATGATTATCGTGTTAAAAAAGAGAACTGGTCATGAATTAAAACACATGAATATCAGTCAATGTATTAAAAAGGTTTCCTTTGCGTTGGATTTTCTGTATTTTTCTACATATTTCTCGTTAATTATTAACATTTGAAACAGATATGTAATTCTACGTAATACTATTTAAAAAAATAAATCAGTTATCAGTATATTGTACAGAGGAGACTGCTCTGGATTGAAAACTTTCATGGACTGCATCTCCTAACACAGGTCTTCATCAAAACACTTGTATCGTCATTCTCCTTACTGAGGCGCTTGACTCGCAATCAGAGGGTCGCGGGTTCGACTCTTCGTCCCACCAAACATACTTACTCTTTCAGCCGTGTGGGCGTTATAACCTGACGGTCAATCCCGTCACTTCTCTCGTGACTATAACCAGAATTTAAACATCGCACCACTAATTAATGAACTCTACGGATGATATAACTACCCGGAACACTTCCTGTGATTCTCTCGTGGCTTTAACTAGAATTTAAACATCGCACCACTAATTAATGAACTCTACAGATGATATAACTACCCGGAACACTTCCCGTGATTCTCTCGTGGCTATAACCAGAATGTAAACATCGCACCACTAATTGATGAAATCTACGGATGATATAACTACCTGGAACACTTCCTCTTGACTCTCTCTTGGCTATAACCAGAATGTAAACATCGCACCACTAATTGATGAAATCCACGGATGATATAACTACCTGGAACACTTCCATTGACTCTCTCTTGGCTATAACCAGAATGTAAACATCGCACCACTAATTGATGAAATCTACGGATGATATAACTACCTGGAACACTTCCTGTGATTCTCTCGTGGCTATAACCAGAATGTAAACATCGCACCACTAATTGATGAACTCTACGGATGATATAACTACCTGGAACACTTCCTGTGATTCTCTCGTGGCTATAACTAGAATTTAAACATCGCACCACTAATTAATGAACTCTACGGATGATATAACTACCTGGAACACTTCCCGTGATTCTCTCGTGGCTATAACCAGAATTTAAACATCGCACCACTAATTAATGAAATCTACAGATGATATAACTACCTGGAAAACTTCCCGTGATTCTCTCGTGGCTGTAGCCAGAGTTCAAATACTTCTTGATCATATCACTAATTGGTGAAAGCTTTGATGTATTGTGCTTAATTCTCAGAAAACTCAAGTTATTATCTTTTATAAAGTCTCAACAAAAATACAACCAAATAACTTCTATAATACATCAACAGCCTTTTTTTATTGTAACACTATAGTATTTACAGGCATCATTTCTAATAATGAATTAACTTGGAACAAGCATTTTACTTGCATTTTCACTAACACCAGAAAAAGAATTAGCTACATCCGTAAAACTGGGATCGTGTTCACGGTTGTAACTCTTATTAATCTCTAAAGTTTTCATTAGAATACTCCTGTATTAAATATGTACCACGTCCGGCTTTCTTTTTCAGTATCTCCAGATTCCACAAAATCGAGGCGTTAGAATTCTTTCTGTCATCCTATATGCACTCCTTCTAAACTATTATGATAACTCATGTGGCATTCCAACAGCTAAATAATATATTAAACTATCAACCGAAACTCTTTTTCAACCAAGTTCTTCAGCAACTACTTCGTCCTGGCAAAAATATCGCCCTCCATAACATTTAATTAACAGTTAATTACACCTCTATATATTCGTTGAAATTCTACCATCATATCTTGCTTAATAAGAGTAGGGGTTGAGTGATTTTCAATCTCTGACTACTTGAGCTCTTTCCTAAACTTTCACAAAAAAAACATAAAAAAACGAAAAAATGGTTGACTTGATTAAGACAACTAGTAGTTAAAACATCGTCCTCATCCCAACAGGAGGTTTATACCAAGAATGTTTTCAGTCCACTGAACAATATAATTATATAATAGTTTATTATCATCCCACAATCAGGGACAAATTATCCAGTAGGTTTAAGGTTTGGGCCTAGAGCGCAAACGTTTGAGAGATGCAATCTTAGGGATAAAAATAAACAATTAATAAAAAAAAAATTCCACCCATTTCATTGTATTTTAATTTATTGGAGTTTTTTTGTTGGTGGAAAATTTTCTTGGCGGGTCATTCGAAAAGTTATGGGTGCATCTAAAACTGTGATTCTAGAGTACCAGTTAACCCTAATATGCCCACAACCACCGTAAACTTTAATTTAATTTTATATTTTCTATCATGATGTTTTTCAAATTTCATACATTTTTTGTGCAAAAGTTTAACTGGAAATGTCAACAACAAAAATTAATATTACACGTGTCATCGCTAAAAAGAGTCATTAATGAAATATACAAAAGTAGAATTTTACACTATAAATGCTTTCAAAATAAATAAAACCTTGTCATCTTGGATTATGTCGAATTTCTGCAATTCTAATTCTTCTTTGTATTGTTTAGTCTCATAATTAGATACATTAAACAACAGGACACTTGGTATATCTCATTGATGTAAACAAAAAATATTAATTAATAACATAGCACTTTGAAGATATTGAAATTTTATATTCCACGAATTGCAGAAAAAATCTGAAGTCAGAAGCTAAGGATGTTATAGAAAAAGAATTGTTACCAGCCTTTCAGGAACTTCGGAATTTTATAGAAAAGGTTAGGTGTTTAAAGATTGTTTTGTTCAATAGTTTATATGTTGAACTAACTGCTTACATGCAGCCTCTATTGATGAATGAGCAATATTTCTTTTACACAAAGACGATTAAGGAAATTCAAAAACAATTTATTATTATTATCCCTTTTAATAAAGCCTGTTGTAATTTGGGTTTTATATGTAAACAAGAGGTAATCCTAAATAGCTGCGGAACTTGAAATTCTTTTAGGAAGGATTAGAGTCAATTAATCTATGAGACCTTTTTTCATTTTTATTAGCTATATTTATGTACGCCAGCAATACCAAGAGTGGGGCGTGCGTATACCTGATTCGATTTGATTACTCATCAGGATCTCTATGAGCCT
>NW_013666519.1:393932-406154 GCF_000517525.1 Limulus polyphemus
CTAGGATTTGAACTACAGTTTCCACTTTATCTTCTACGGACACTTCCTGAGAAGTACTGGATTCTATAACAGATGCAAAAGTTTTGACATTACAAGTACGGAAGGCTTGAGCCTCTCTGCACTGCTTTACAGCCATTAACGCAGTTTTGCGACGTGTGACCTACTTCGTCACATCTGTTACACAGCACATTTGGGCATTCTGGGGCAAAGTACTCTTCCTTTTGACACTTCGCGCACTGTTTGGCCATCCCCGTATAATTAACCATTGTCCGAAATTGTCCAACCTGTACAAAATTAGGGATAAGTTGAAACATGTTTATCTTAACAATTCGAGCTCTAGTATGAACTTTAGAGTCTTGATAGAGTTATCTGACAGCTTGGTGAACTTTGCTTTATATCATTAACGAACTTGCAAAAAACTTATCAAGAACTTCATGAGGTATCAGTCTAATCCTAATCCATATCGGGTTGTTCCCGGCTGATTTGAATTTTCGAAATTCACTTTTGTCATGAATTCCTCCTCGACTTCAAGCTGAAACTGTAACATTATAAGATGTAAAAGTGCAACACACTCTATCCCTGCCTTGCGGTTGCAGACAATCAACAGAACCATAATATAATGCCTCTTCAATGAGTTCAATGATTTCATGAGCAAAGGAACCTTGTACCGGAACTTGAAAAAACACAGAATTCCTACGATTAACATTAATATGTTGTGCTATAATGGCGTCTCTTCTCTGCTTTCCAGATAAAGAAAAACAAACTTTGTTAATCTCCCAACCCAAAAGAGAAAAAAGAAGTATATTAATAATTAAGCCAAAAAAACCGTTAACTTTTGTTAAGCCTAAAAGTGAAGTCTTTTAGATTTTATATCTCTCTTTCAACTGAGTGAAAATATGCCAATTCATCCAAACTAGTCCTTCACTTCTCCACTGGAATGAGCCGTGTATTATAAGTGAAATTGACGCTTTTCTGTTCAGAACAGAATGTTATACAATAGGTCAGTTAATAGATACAAACCTTCGCTTTCTATTGGTTATAGGTAATATACAATTAAACGTAAGAGAGAACTATTAACTAATCCTGAAATGGAAGATGTAAAGGTGGGTGTGGAAGGAGAGGTCTGGTTTTCTATTTGATAGCTCTGTAACCAAACAAAATTGAAGGCTATAAAAATTATTGTTTGTCTGAGCAATTACGATTTTATAGTGGGTCATTTACGTTTAATTTTGTAGGTACTGGAGGGGTGGTGGATAAAATAGAGAAGATTACTAGAGAAAATGTGTCACCTGTGTAACACTAGGGGAAATTCAGGATTTATTTAAATATTGCTCTACAGAGGTAAGAATTTAACTTATGTACTATTAACATATGGATTATTAGCTAAGATTTTATGTTATACTAATTGATATAACATAACCAAAAAGTATATTATAATATTTAGAATTTAACCACACACCTGCTGAGCTACATCACATAAAGGTAGGGAAGGAACGTTGCCAGTCCTCGAGTGTTTTCTTGCACTGTGGGGTCGGTGTAAGTGCTCATTGTAATGGGTGTGTTTATCGCAAAGTTTCGTTGCAACCCCTTCAATAATGAGTATCAAACGTAGTGCTAGTAGCAGTGAACGTGACGAGGTAAGAAAAAGTGCAAAGTATTATGCTCAATGTAAAAATGGAAGTAATAAGGCGCAATAGAAATGGTGAACGTGCAGTTGATATTGGGAGCCATTTGAAACTTTCTCCAACGTACGTACTGTTACGCCTCCAGTCATTAGTTAATTTTCCGTAAATTCGTTCCGACGAAACTTTAGCGACACAAGTCCTTTCTTAAATAAAACTGGTTTATTCTTTCCAAATACAACTTTATGATACACTCAACTTCAACAGTCGCGCTATAACAAACTATAGTTCACGTCTCACGAGCTCGACTTCAACAATACGTCTCTCTCTGACTGCAGTTCAATTACTCATTACCTACACACATTGTCCCGTCACGTTGTGACCATCTTATATATACCAGACTACCCTATATCTAGTAATCTTCCGACAATTCCCGAAGGTTCGAGAGAAGGAGTGGCGTGACACTAGTCACGTGACCTCGCCGACGCAACAATATTCTTTATTTTTTATCATTTGTTACTAGGCCTGTATATATGAGGTGCAATAAGGCGTCATGCATTGAAAAATGAAGAAGTTAAAATATAACTGTGAGGAGATGCCATCTTTATATTTAAAGAAATATTGTAAACGGCATATAGGAAGTAGGGTATGTGAATGTTTTTCTCAAGCTCTCTCACTAAGGTCTCTGTCCGCGGAACTGACCTCTAACCATTTTATGCTTGTTATAATTTTCAAATCATATATTTTAATACAGGAAGCGTATCTTCACGACATTTTGCACATTATCAGTAAACATTACAAGGCTTAAGTATTCGAAATAACAGATTTCTATATTATGTTGAGTTTTTTATGTAATGATTTGATCGTGCATTTTTTGTTTCGTTTCGAATGTTGACTGTCAACATGCAGAGTAATTTAGATTTTAAGATTAAAAATATTTTTATGGATCAAAAAACTGTCAAATTTCACATGCGAAATTTTTATAATCTCCAGTTAATTATCAAACGTTTTTTCTTAGAATTTTTTTTATTTTCACTATTGTATCTCTGTATGGGTTTGGTCGATTTAACCGACCTCGTAACCAACATACAAAATTAGGGAGTAGATATAAATTACACTTTTTTTCGTTCCAGAATGACTACATATTATAACAAGAAACCACAAATGTTAAGTCTAAATAGCTTAAATCTCATAACATTATACATCTATATATATTTCATTGATATTTCAGCGTGACTAACTAACATTACAGAAATCGTAATGAATCGGCGCACGTGCAGTCATGTTACCGTATCCAGTAGTATAAAACTGGCCTTTACAAAGTGACCTGTCTTCGGTTTGTTTCTAGTGATCCAGTATTTTGTAAAATACAGTCACATTTCGGTTATAATACATTACATGTGCATATATATTATTACTATTTACAAATAAGTTCTTAAATTTCAGTTATTTTTCTTAAAACATAGAACAGTAAATAAAGAAATATAGAAAACTGATTTTTCTACTTACAAACTTTGTACTCGTTTGCCCGCTTGCCGAAATTTGCTAAGCCTTGTTAAATTTCGGACGTGGAAGAAGTAAAGGAAAAAAAAAAGGTTTTATATATGCATTTTGAAATAACCAAATATTATGAATTAGTCTATCAATATTGCAGAATTCCACTGTGATTTATCGGGCTTACAAACTAAGCAGTATTTGAGTAAAAAATATATTGTTTTTCGGCCAACATTTTCACTTACCACATCCTTCAGCGATCCAAGACAAAGAAATAATCTTGTGAACTTCCTGCTTTCTAGAGACTAAGAAAATCACCAGGAGGATATTCTGAGCTTTTGGTTGGTTTTCACATGTCATAGAAAGAAGTAGATGTACCTAAACAAGTATTTCCAAAAATGGAAAGAGGTCGGCGTGACCACTGTGTTTAAGTCAGTAAATTTAGCACTATCTCAGCAAATAGAAATAATAGGAGGTTCTTATTTTATACTCTAGCTTGTCAATATCGGTAATTTTAATTTCTAATTCGTAAGAAACTATAGACGTTGTATTTGAAAATCACAAATATATAATCTGAACACAAAAAATGATATTTTGGAATTTTGGTTTAACGTTTAGTTTTAAATTAAGAAACAACTGACGTATAATACTGAAATTTTAATTATAATCTACAATATGCTACCAAACTTATTGGCATACATTCATAAAATAGTAGACCAGTCAAGTTTTAAATGTAAGTCTACAAATGTGATGACATGCCCTTTGACCCTCGACCATAGGAAGACACGTAGCGAGAGGGTTAATATACAAGGCGTATTCACCTATATGTTGTAAAGTTACAAAAAATTGGCATTTTTAGACGTCATACGTTAGCGATTTTATAAAGTTTTGTTTCTTCAAGTAGTCACGAATTCCTTTCTCCTCAATCTGCGAATCCCCGTTCCACCAAAACATGCTCGCCTTTTCAGCCGTGGGGGCGTTATAATGTGACGATTAATCCCACTATTCGTTGGTAAAAGAGTAGTCTAAGAGTTGGCGGTGGGTGGTGATGACTAGCTGCCTTCCCTCTAGTCTTACACTGCTAAATTAGGGACGGCTAGCACAGATAGCCCTCATGTAGCTTTGCGCGAAATTCAAAACAAACAAACCATAAAAAAAAATCATTCCTATGAAGCATTCTCTTGATGCTATCAAACTCAATTAAGAAATTCATAGGTGCTTGAGATTTAATATATGTACAATGAAGACAAATCTATTTGTTTGATGGTAATATCTGTGGTCAGATCGACAGTGTAGCTATGGATTCTAGATTAACTCCTTCTTTGAATAAGCTTTTTTGTTTTCGTGATAACCGGTTGGAAGAATAATGTCCATCTTTTTCCAACCGGTTAATTATCGGAGGAATGTAGGAGAAACGTTTACCATTTTTAAGATGGACATTTTTCCAACCATTTATCATGAAAACAAAAACGTTTAGCCCAAAGAAGGAGCTAATCTAGATTCCATAGCTACACCATCGATCATCTTAGATATTACCATCAATCAAAAAATGAGATTCTTAGGTAGCAAAGTTCTTTAACATAAAAATACGGATTTTGGAATGCAAGACTCCTTTGAGTTATTAAAAATTAATTCTGCACTCAATTGTATGTTTTATTGTTTGTTTATGTTTGTAATTTTGCGCAAAGATACTCGAGGGCTATTTGTGTTAGTTGTCCCTAATTTTGAAGTGGTAGACGCATGGGAAGGAAACTAGTCGAAACCACCAACCACTAACTCTTGGGCTACACTTTTACCAACGAAAAGTGGGATTGGTTGCACATTATAACGCCACCATGGCTGAAAGGGTGAGTGTGTTCGGAGACTGGATCCGAACTCGGGACTCGCAGATTCCGAACCACGTGCCCTAAACATTAGGCCCTGCTAGTCCATACTTAATTATAATATTCTTCCAAGTATATTCAATGCCAGAACTAGAACAATAATCTTTACTATAAATTTGTCAATTTTTAACTTCATTAGAAATGACAAATTGTCTTCCAAGGTGTATTTATTACTGGTATAGTCACTTAATAAACCCGCTAATGCATGCTTATAAGCTCTAATACCTTCAACTATAGGTCAGAATGGACATCCTTCCTTATGCACTTTAGAAAATCCATCGAATATGCCTGGATGACTTCCTGATGGTCTAATTTCTAATATTCTATCTGACTTAGTACATTATTTTTAATTTTCATAAATAACTGGTCAAGATTAACAGGTTTAGTTAAATCACTGAAAATGTTGACCACATTACTTAGCCTCTTCTATTAATAACTGTTCAAGATTAACAGGTTGTGTTAAATCACTGAAAATGTTGACCACATTACTTAGCCTCTTCTATTTTATCCATTCTAACAAAATTCTTCCCTCTATTAGCTTAATTAGAACAAAATTAATATTTTATCAAGATTTTCTAATGCAATCAGTTCCTCTTTACCCATTTTAGAAACTGATATTTCGAATTATAATTATTAAAATAAATTAAGGCTATTCCACTTACTTTAGGTATAATATTACTAAAAGACTCTCCAGATTTTGACCAAATAGGTTATCTAGATGTCTAGATTGTGTTAAAATATAATAGGCCTAATAAATGTATTCTAAAAATCATAATTATACTTCGCAAGCTTAGAAAAAGTCGTTCACACCATAGAAATTGTTGTTGTACCAAATGGCTGATATAAATATTGTTCCAACAACTACTGTTTTTGTTTTGTTCCAGTCGGCCTGCTGAGCTCTAGTATTAGGCTAAATGGTTCGTTAGCAATGAATTTTGTAGCCAGTAGTGTAGTTGAAATGCTATTATATACACTTCTTTTTCTTGGAAAACCCTAATGAACTGAATAAAAAATATATTGTTAAAAATATTATAGGCCTAATATGAATGTCTTATGATAATTATATGTTACTGTTAGTTTATAGTAATAAAATATGAATGTGAAGTTTGGAGATTTAAGAATTTAGAATATTCACACATTCTTATATAGACAGGTCTTCTGGTTTTATAAATAAATGAACTTAAAGGGAAATATAAGGTTTTCAGTAAGTTTACATTTATTTTCAACGTAACATTTTAACAACTATGTTTTCAGGAATATATGGCAGCCACACGACCTAATATTGCTGTGTCCAGTCTTCCGAATGGAGAAAAATTCTATCAAAAATGTCTTCAATTTCATACTTCAACTCATATGACCCCTGAAGAGATTCATAACATAGGACTTCAAGAAGTAGAGCGTATTTCTGCTGAAATAAATGAGGTAAGAACCAAATGAAAAACAAATTTAACGTTATCCTTTATTGATTCTGAGTATATTTCTGAAAAATTTGAAAAGTAAAAAAAGTAAAACAAGGAAGGAAAATTTTTATGAAAAAAGAAATAGGAGTTTAATTCTCTTTATACATAAAAGAAAGACGTTCCTTTTTACGACCGTTGATCAGTTTTAAATATTTTAATTGTATATTGTACAACGTTGGTTGTTGAGTATTCTAATAATTTTAGATATTTATACAATTTCCTTGAATTTTATCCAGATGTTAGTCTAAATTTCACGTCTATTAAAAAAAATCCCATTTTTGACTACGTTTTTTATTTTAACTCACAGGATTTGCCTTTTATAAGTAATATATAAACGTGCTTATATAGTTTCAAAGCTTCACATGTGTACAAGAGTAATCACAATTCTGAACTTATATATATATATATACTAGTGGCGACCCACAAAACATTTGCGGTAGTTTTCATGCCCTTCGCTTGAATTTTCCTTATTCTATCATTTTCACGCATTACATTTAAGCTACGCTTTCTTGTAGACATTATGTGTTAGATCGATAAATCCTGGTCTATTTGAAACAACAACAACAACAAAAAACGTGGTCAGACAAACAAACTCACGTAGACGTAACTTTATTTGATAAAACTACACGAAAGTAAACAATGAAGTATGGTAATGATATTTATAATAGTGTACAGAGTATGAAACAGTTATGAGCGTTCAGTGTATGTCACGAGTTTAATGATTTGAAAAAAAGAAACCCATTAAAACGAAGAATAAAACACGCAGTAAAGAAAAAAGTAGTTAAAGGGTGTTTATAGCAGAGTATGAAATGAACGGAAGGTAAATTATTGCAAAATAAAGTAAAAGTAAAGTTGTAATAAAGGCATACTTAACTGATTGTGCAGAAACGTATGAATACCTATTCACAAAGTGATAAGCATATGGTTCTGAATGAACTGCGAATGTATATTTTAGACCTGAATAAGTCGAGAAAGCCATAGCAATTGTATTTAGTGAAATGCTCATTTTTAAGGAAATTACACGCGGATTAAGTGCTGTTTGTGTGAAATACTTTTTTTGAAAATAGAACTAAATGTGAAATCAAAGCCAGCCGTTACATGATGACGACATTGTGCCATCACGAAGCACACTCGTTGCATTAAAAAGTTTGACTAAGCAAAAAACAATTAAGGTGATTTTGAACAGAAAAGTTAATATGCAATTCGGACTCCTCGGACAAAGACCTTTCTAATGATATGAGATTTGTAGTGTTTGATCGAGGAATGTGTGAGAAAAGTTTCGGACAGACACGCGCAAGTGTATTATTTACTTAGATTTATATATACAGCCTACCAATTAGTAAATAGACACCCAGTCCATAAAAAATATAATTTTATTAAATAAACAAACATGAAATATAGGGTACACTCCATGCCTGGCGAAAAACTTGGTTAAGATGTTTGTAGAAATTGATTGATTGATACACTTTCGCAGGAAATGACCAATAATAGACCTTACATAGTGTTTATATCCAGGGGTTGGCCTAACCATGAAAGAGTGGAAATACCATAGCCTTCCAGCCATTTTGTTAGATAAGCTGCTCATTGGTTTAGACAAGTAGGTATTGGTCGAGAACTGTATGTAATAAGCAGCAGTGACCACTAATTCGCATTCCATCAGCTGTGGTTTGCTGGCTTTCTAAGTGGCACCGGCATTATAACAAAAATACCGCCGTATTTTGCCATGTATTGCAGACAATTCAACAGAAGTCGCCAAACCCAGTTACATTCACTACAAAAATAGGTGCAAATCTAAACTAGTCGGACAAGAAAATTGCAACATCTCCAAAAAACAAGAGGATGTGATAGAAGCTGTGATATCACTGCTGTCGACATACCGTATTTTCTGGAATGAAGAGTGGCTTCTCTAGCTGCTCTATCATTGTAGCAAACACTTAAGAAATAGCTTCTATGATTGATAGCTTCTGATGGTATTTGGGTACACAGGCACCTGTCCTTCAACAGTAGTGGCCGTTTGACGTGGGTTATTCTCCACCATTGTAGCAAACACTTGGGAAATAACTTCTATGATTGATAGCTTCTGATGGTATTCTGGTACACAGGCAACTGTCCTTCAACAGTAGTGGTCATTTGACGTTGGTTATTCTCCACACTTTTCCACCATTGTAGCAAACACTTGGGAAATAACTTCTATGATTGATAGCTTCTGATGGTATTCTGGTACACAGGCACCTGTCCTTCAACAGTAGTGGCCATTTGACGTTGGTTATTCTCCACACTTCTCCACTATTGTAGCAAACACTTGGGAAATAACTTCTATGATTGATAGCTTCTGATGGTATTCGGGTACACAGGCACCTGTCCTTCAACCGTAGTGGCCGTTTGACGTGGGTTATTCTCCACACTTCTCCACTATTGTAGCAAAAACTTGGGAAATAAATTCTATGATTGATAGCTTCTGATGGTATTCGGGTACACAGGCACCTGTCCTTCAACCGTAGTGGTCATTTGACGTGGGTTATTCTCCACACTTCTCCTCACAATACGAAGATACTGTTTTGGGTGCTTAGGCCGGTCAGAACCTGGACTTTTGACGCGAGTGAAACGGCATTATCACCTTGTTCACTGTGGCTAGCAGTATTACAAATGTCATTGCGATTTCTTTCTAAGTTTGACCGCCGTCCAAGCATCAAACTAAGGAACCCGTGAAAATACGGTTAATTGCCGTTATCCTTTCGTCCGTGATATTGTTGTTTGTATTCTGTGGTATTTACCTGCTATATCTGTATTTATAAGTTCAGGTTATTTGATATCACGCCATGGACACAGTCGATTTGTATTCTCAGGAGAGAGGGGGGGTGAAAATTGATTCTCCTGCATCTTAAACTAGCATGTGATTATAATAAGTCAAGAATGTAAGATTGCGATGATCAAACTGTAAACCTGATCCTAACGCATCTTAAACCAGCATGTGATTATAATAAGTCAAGAATGTAAGATTGCGATGATCAAACTGTAAACCTGATCCTGTGAAAATTGATTCTCCTGCATCTTAAACTAGCATGTGATTATAAAATACAGTCTTCCACTGAGTAAATAGAAGGATCAGGTTTACAGTTTGATCATCGCAATCTTACATTCTTGACTTATTAGTCTCACTTGGCATTGTGAAACGTTTTAATGTGATGTTATAAAATTATGGAAATCATCTTCAACTAAGCCAGATCTGCTGTAAATCTTGTTATCTCTACGTTCGAGGGCTAACACGACCCTCTTCTTTACCTCTGTAATATATAAATACAACTAGTGTTACGTTTGATAAATTCATTGAAAACTATGCTGATAGCTATTTCACATGCAGCAACTGAGATGTTATACGTTTATAAAAGTCTGAATAATTTTTAACCATTTGGATTTTAGGTTATAAAAAGTTTCGGGTCTGATTTATCCAAGCAAGATTTCTTTGAAAAGCTAAGAACCGATCCACAGTTTTACTTCGAAACAAAAGTAAGTCAAGAATTGACAATAAAATTGAAGTGTTACATGAAAATTTTATAGAAAAATACCGATTTACGGTACATATTTGGTTATTTTAAAAACAATATTTCATTTATTTGAAGTTACTAGCCTTAGCGATTGTTTCAAATTTGCGAGACTATTTTACGGCTGTCACATGACGGAAATACAACCAAATTACTAAGCGGTCAGCTATAAAGTGAATGTTTATTTATTTGCTGTGCCCTCGGAATATGCCCCCCAGTGGCACAGCCGCATGTCTGCGGACTTACGACGCTAAAATCCGGGTTTCGATACCCGTGGTGGGCCGAGCACAGACAGTCCATTGTGTAGCTTTGTGCTTAATAAACAATAAACAAACCCTCCGAATATATCGAAACTTTATTTTCTTTTTATGGTTATAAGCCCATAGACCCCCCGCTAAGCCACCGGGGGGAGGGGGAAGACATAATGAATGAGAACTGTGAGTTTATTTTGGCGGTTTTAGACAGATTTGTTTTAAATTTCTGAAGAAGCGAGGATGAGTTAGAAAGTCTTGTCTGTTGTTGTTTTTTGCTAATAGTAACGTTTCATTTGCTAATTATGTGCATCTTGAATTGTGCTCTAGTATAGTGTTATTTTACCGCCGTGTTTGTGATGATCAGGTACTTCGTCTATTTTGAGTCTTTGAACGCCATATCTGTGTTTAATGTTAACAAATCCTAACTTACTACGGTATTTGGAAAATGTTTGTTATTAGTTAATATGCCATTTTTCTCATCCAAGAACAACAACAGTAATAGAACTAAGCAAACTCCATATTAAAGGTATTCATTTTTAAAGCCAGCTATTTTGCGTTTAATATCGAATATATAAATTCCTTTAACTAAAGTTTCTTAAAAGTATATATACAGTTATGTTAAATAAATATAATAAATTAAAAAGGAATGCTTAAGTGAAGTTAAAAAATATATATTGTAAAAAACCCATTAAAGTTTACTTAATTTTTAACTGTTTTAACAATCCATAGCACGAAAATCTTTACCCAATATAATTGCATTCCCAATAGTCAAAAAATGTCGCTAATAGTATCTGATATGTCTTTCAAAGTTACGCTATTCTAGCTTTGTAATATTTTTATGTAAGTTATCTAGTTTCTATTTACTCATTCAAGTGTATATAAAGGTATATTGTAATTATTAACACCTGTCATACCAGCCAGCTAAGCATCTTTTAGTACTGATCCTAGGCTGGTCAACAGGGGGGGTCATTCTGGAAACCAGTGATTCAGGGTTATCTCGATGAATGAAAATATGACATAATTAAATCTGTATTGATTATACTATGGTGGTGGAACTTTTAATTTGAGAATCGCTAGCAAAATCATCTTGTAATGCATCACAAAATATCGAAACTAATGATTTTTTATATATGATTCCAATCCCTTTGTTTTTTGAAGTTACAAACACTATTGTGACCCTTTTTATGTTTTGTCGCTAATGCAGTAATCATTTGACGAATCTCTGATTCAGCTGGTGTGTCAGATCCATTGGGATATCTTCGAATAAGTTCTTCCGTTATCCGACCTGGACTCACGGCGTAGCTTATTCATTACACTTAAACCATCACTTTCACAACCACATCTAGAACATTTCAAACATGTTTCATTGCTACATACTTTTACTTTACATTCACAAGTTAGCTTCTCCATGTTGGCATGCATGATTTCGGGTCAGGTCACGGATCTGGTACAGCAACCTAGACCTAGAAAACAGTGCCAAACGACTTCTTTTTGTCTAATCAAAACAACCCAAACCTTTCCGGAATGACTCTTGTTTTTTATCCACACCAAGATGTCGGGCAGGCTCGTGTAGCAGGTGTTAATATAGAGTTAATATCCATTGTAAGATAAATGGATTTTTGATATTCGAAAGACAATATGAATTACATCTAATAAGAATTTTGTGTTGTACATTTTGGTATTTTAGGAAGAACTTCTGAATGCAATCAAAGACATAATCGAGAACCAGATTAAGCCGAAGATATCGGACATCTTCAAGAACATTCCTCAAGTCAAGCTGGAGTATTTGTTTTTAAATATACAACATTAATTTTCTTCAATATTGTAAATGAAAATTACTAAACCTTTTCTTACACTTCCTAACATTGCACTAAACTTTATAATTAATTCTAATTTCAAAAAGTGGAAGATCAAGCGAGGTAACTATGATTATATACACCTGGAAAAAAAGTTAAGCACCCCCAAAA
>NW_013666520.1:0-11053 GCF_000517525.1 Limulus polyphemus
GCACGTTGAAGTTTATATCTCCCCGGCGGGAGGATCTAGCACGTTGAAGTTTATATCTCCCCGGCGGGAGGATCTAGCACGTTGAAGTTTATTTCTTCCTTGCCTGCAACCGAGTGTATCACACAAGAAAAGAGACGAGACTCAGACACAGAAATAAAAAATGTTTAATTACATTCAAACAAAACATGGGCAAACGAATGTTGTTGTGTGTTGAACTGACACGAACGAATGAAAACTCTAATGAAAATATGCTAGTTTCTGTTAGTGTGTTTTCCCATTGTAATTTAAATTCAAACAAAATACTAAACAAATCAGACGAAAAAGAAAATAATCAACTGTCAAATGCAGGTTACTCATGGATTCCACTAAACTTACTTTACTCCAGCAACCTGACTCCAGCTTCTTCATAAACTGGAAACTGTCTTAATCAACCTTAAAATGAAAACAAAATATGCTCCGAGACTATTAAGTTGTACGAAAACTTTAAAGTTTTTACGAAAGTTAAATTCAAAGAGAACAAAAACTCAGCAGAAACTTACGTGGCTTCTGCTGAATGAATGAAGCTGCTAAACCAAACACAATCTTATATCCTACACTCGGAACCAACCTGACCTAAACCTCAATGAAATATTCGCAAAAATGCCAAACTTTGCACCCGACACCATAGCGAACGAGCGGTCCGTGTACTCATAAAGGGTGTGGCTTCCCTCAGCTACCATCCAATTCGTGTCGACATGAAAAATATTTGCTTCTCTAGCTAAATAAGGAATAGTCTTTCCTGTAGGAGAAATTGGAATAATTACAAACACACCCATCTCGCGCTTCCAGTGAGAGAGAAAGTTGGGTAACTTACTTGCGTTTGCACGGGGAATTACAAGAAATATATTATAATTTAAAATTTTTACACGTTAACTAAAGGGGTGGAATATACATGGTACAGTCCTGCACTAAACTTTAACTTGTAATTTAATCAGTCTTTATCACGTTTTTCGTTTCAGTTTCGAAGGTTTTAGAGACTTACAGATTTGATCTCTGCAGATGAAGATATTTCTTGGTTACTCGTCTTCAATTTCTGTTCATCTTGTCTTTGTTTTTACTTAAACTTCGTAACCTGTTTTCTTCACTTCCATTTCACTTAGCAATTGGGTGCAGTTCTAACCAGACCTTTATACATGGCTAAAAACAGAGTTTTGTTAACCCTACTATTCTGGTATTCGCCATATTCATTCATATCTTGCATAGTTATTTTCAGCTTGACTAACTAGTTTCAAGAGAAATGTCTAGTAGAGCCCTGCACAAAGCTGGCTTAATGGTTCCAAATTGTATCCTTATTCAATACATCCTTTTATTTCTAACGGAAAATTTGGAATCTCCTCTCCGTTCGGTCACGAATTCTTGCTGAGTTTTTTATTATTATTATTTTATTTTACTGTCATGTTGATCAGATTTGCCATCTTTATAACTTTTTAAGAATTCTTTATTAACACTATTTTCCGTTGTGTTTCACTTTGATTATTGCATGATCCAATACTTTTTATTATCACTGTTATGCTGGACGACATAGGCTAATCTGACATTTGTATTATTTTCCCCATCTCAGTTTTTAAATATTACAAATAAATTACTTGACCAATCAGACCTTTTAAAACCTTAAACTGCTTTTGAGCATTTAAAGAAGTTTCTAAATATTTTTAAACAGACAGTAAATGAATTATGTTTGGGAAGTAAACAAATAAATAAATAAGAGTAATAGTTACGGTAAACCACGAGTACTTTAAATATAAATATCTGCAAGTTTCACCATATTTACCCCCACTCCCCTCCCCCAGTTGCTCAGCCGTAGTCTACAAGCCTAAAACACTACAAACCGAGTTTTTATACTCGTGATAGACATAATAGAGATAGCCCATTGCGTAGCTTGTGCTTAACAATAACCAAAACAAGCAACTTCACCATGTTTAGTGTAGTTTGTATGTAATTAAGCACAAAGCTACACAAACGGCTATCTGTGCTCTGCCCACCACGGGTATCGAAACCCGGTTTCTAGCGTTGTAAGTCCGCAGACATATCGCTGTGCCTCTAGGGGGCTTTAGTGTAGTTAGCTCAAATAATTCTATTTTATTATTTCTTTTGTAGGAGATTCAAACTTTATATACCATAAGCTGAAATACCCGTCAACTGACGGAGAATGTTTAAATTTAATTAAAACAATGTAAGTTTAACAGCGATCATATATTTCAAAGTAATAACTTGAACATAAACTTTATCTGAAAATTTTGAAATTATAACAAAGCTTATTCATAAACAATATTTGCAGTTTGTTTTTGTATCTACAAACAAATAAAGATTTTGAGGTGATCCCACCCTTTAACACCCTACATCTCATTGACCATGAGAAAAGCATGGTTGTTTGAGAAACAATCCAGCAACTTTTATACATTGACCTTGAATCCCTTTAGAATATTCAACACTGTATAAAGCGTCAACCTTACCAACATTGTTTGAGATTGACTCAATAGCCTGGGAGTAATTAACCAACAAGCTTTCAAAATAGATACAGGGTTAAGTTTCATTTTAATCACTTTGGGACATTCCCCATAGTTCATAGTGTTTACATACAAATTTTGGTTGAGATTATCCCAATAGGCTCGGAGGAGTTATGGTGCAGACAAACACACATTTTGTCTTTATCTATCTCTCTATATATGAGCTATGCACAAACAGCGTGTTAATGCGTGTTCATTCTACCGAAATGAACGTCTATATAGCTTGATTATTTGTTATGAATTGTGAAAGTAGTTATTGCTAAAGAATATATATATATATATAGTATCCTCGAATAAATGGATTTCTGTACAAATACAGGATAGGTCCATTGAGAACAGTAGGTTTTAACAACAAAGTTGCTGAGTTATCTAAGATTGAAAACTTGACTAAGTTTTCAGTTGAGCGAGAAATAAACAGACTACACACGCGTGAAGGTAATTGAAATAATGTATTTGCTACACAACAAAAAAACAACAATGTGCGTATTTGTGTAGACATTGCGCAATCTGGCTTTCTATTAGATTAGTGTAAAGAACTTCGGGCTTCCTTCTCTCAGAAAGAATGTTTGAGAGCTAAACATGTTAAAGCCGAAAAGAACTTTCTAGAAAACTAGGTTTTCAGCTTGCACGAAACCTTGGTTTTGTGTCTCTCACGATCGCCTTATCATATGACTGATCACTCTCTGATAGCCCTTCGCTAATTGAAACATATAAATATGGCCCACTCGGCCAACTAAATGATGTCTACATTTTCACAAGCAGAGTGGATGACATCTGATATGAAAACAGAGAGAGAGAGAGATACAAGGTCAATGCTATAACCAAGATACATCAATGGTTTTCTGAGTAAAATGTTTTTATGCTAAAATTGTATAGAAACAACTACGCTTCGAAACTACAGTTTCAAGTGGCACAATCGGATAACAATGGTAACCTTTTCATTGTAGATGGGAAGCCAGTCCGTCACAGGTTAACTACAACTAACAGCTGATACCACCATACAATTAGATAAACTGGTAAGGGTGGGGTAATATGCCTTGCTCAAGAACACAACAGCATGATGCAATTCAGTCTCCAACCCGCAAACACCTGACTATGAATCCAAAGAGCATGAAGCCTCGCACATCACTAAAGATGGTGAAAAAGTACGTGATGTACAGAACACATGATACATTCGTATATAAAATTCCCCTCATATCTATTTGAGGCTTGACCTCAAGCCAAAAATTCAAATTAACCCAATTAGAATTAGGCTCACAATCTGTTCAAGGAACACGTTAAATTTCCTTCATTCCGAAGAAACCTACACACACAATATTGATAACATAAGCCTTTAATAACAATTTACAACTCAATTGGATAACAATAAAAATACAAAAAGCCCCAGTGGCTCAGTGGTAAGTCTGAAGACTTATAACGTTAAAAACTGGGTTTCGATATAAATTAAAGACACAGTTACAGAAAGTCAACCCTTTAACATTGATATTTTATACAAAACATCCCCTTTAACAAAGAACTTATGGACTGTCCTGATGTCCCTGCTAGACAATTAGAACAGACTCCACGCTCTACCTGGCCTCATTCTTCTTTCTACCATCTGGTCGTCATGCTAGCAGTACCCAGTCCCAGTAGGAAGGAATGGGAGTCGAGATTGGAACTTACACGGACAAAACAAAGAATGGAATGAAAATCAAACCAAAAACTGCAGAGGAAATAAAATAAAACCATTTAAGAATGAATTACAAGCTTAAAATCAACTTTAACAAAAATTTTATTCCGCTTCCTTGTGAAAGGGGCAGTCTAGAACAATATATTTGAATATCAAATACCTTTTCGAATTACAACTAAGCAAAGTTATAACTTTTAAAAGTCATTAGAATAACGTAAAAGAAAAAATTATGAAATTTAAATTGTATACAAATAAAGTATATATAAACACTTAAAATCCAGTAGCAAAAACAAAAAACTTTTAACCACTCCTCACTAATGCCCACTCGTGAACATAAGCAAGTGATGGTACATTAAAAAGATACACATAATAAACAAATCCATATAAAAATAATAAATGAAATTCATTTAATATTCATACACATGAGTAGGTAGCCCACCCCTGTGTCCGAAGGATGCCGCCTCAGTTGGGAGTCGGCAAGTGAGTGGACATCAAAGGGTACCGCCTAAGGTTTATATAACTATTACGTAATATGCAAAGGATACCAACACCTGAGGTTTGTATAACTTTTAGTAATATGTGAAAGACTAGAGAGCACGTTGTTATGAGAGAGGGTGGCATCACAATGTTACTCACCAGAGGGCGTATTGAAACGGTCGTGACGTCGATGGTTGGCTGAGATATAGTTTTAACATATGACTACGTCATCAACATTTTAGTTTTCACTTCTATATTTAATTATATATTCTAAAAAGTTATGTAACACTCTACAAGTAAAACTATTATTTGAACAAAACAGTTAATATAACCGATTGTGTTTCCGTTTGATAATTAATTTGCATGTATCATAAAAGTTTTGAATACTTTATAAGTAAAAACATTATTTTAATGATACAACTATTACGACATAGCTGATAATTTATATTACATTTTTATCATACATTTTATTTCAACTTATAGATAAATCTATTATTTAAGCGAGGCAAATATTATAGCATAGCCAATAATTTACCTTAAATATTTGCTTTTTCAATTATCCGTCACTTTATGTATAAAACACTTATTAATATCGTTAATTTATTAGTTCTATAGTTCTCTAATTGATATAACATGCAATTATCCGTCACTTTATGTATAAAACACTTATTAATATCGTTAATTTATTAGTTCTATAGTTCTCTAATTGATATAACATGCAATTATCCGTCACTTTATGTATAAAACACTTATTAATATCGTTAATTTATTAGTTCTATAGTTCTCTAATTGATATAACATGCAATTATCTGTCCTGAAAACCTTTTATCACATCTAATGTGTCTTTTTTTCTAAATAAAACCCTTGTTTGAACGAGACAGATAGATTATTATTTCATAGCCGATTGTGTTTTTATGATTTAAATATCGATTTAGCACAATTTAACGTACTGTAATATACGATTATATTTTTCGCTTCTATATTTGATTTGCATGACATACTTTTTGCATTTTCTGACGTTTAAAATACGTAAAATTCAAGATGTATACGCGAAAGAATAACTGTTTTGAAAATGTAAAGATATACAGAAACAAGCAAAAGTACCCGCGTCCAGTGACGTGAAAAGTTTAAGTTATTTTATCAATTTAAATTATTTCATGGACTTTAAAACGGTTAGTTGTGTTTGCGCTGAGCTACTTATACCGCCCACAGCGAAAAGAAATTGATGAGCATTTCAGTCATGCTAAGAACCGCTCAACAATAACATACGGTAAATCTACGTTTTTATTATTTAACTTATGTGACATTTTGATATGTGAATGATAGTGTGATTAATTCCTAACAACTTAGTGTTGAATATCCTGCTTACGAAATAAAATTTGGCATCAACATTATTCATGCCTGTTCTCCCATCATTTTAAAATTGAATGTTGAGCTTTGCCTAAGTGCGCTGGAAGCAGCTGCCATAAACGGAAGACAGACGAACGCTCGAACATACACCACAGTTCACAATATATTTAAAATAGAATTTGTTATTTCTGAAGGAATAATTAAACGAATATAGATATGTTTGAATATTTTATTCATTATAAGGTTTAATAATTATCTACTCTTTTGAATTTATATAGAGATTGAATTTACTTTCAAGGCTATTGGCTTTTTTATTCTGTCAATTTTAAGCAATAGAAAAGTGTAGCAAGAGGATCAAAATATCTAATGTCAGAAATTCCAGCATGGCGGGATAGTAAATTTTGTTAGGAATTTCAAGTGCATGACATGTTTCATGGAGTTTATATATGAAGGAACGTTCGATGATCATATTACTTCGAATTATTTGGGGGAAAATCCCTTATATTTCGTTTACGGTGATTTATTCTATTTGATTAATCACATGCTAGAGCACTTCGATATATCACAGATATTATTATGTTTCAACATCATGTTCTCCAAATGAGGATTCGTCCAGACCATAGAGAATGCTATGATTACATATATCACCTCTACTGATGAAAAGAATTGCTCACTTCTAATATTTACAGTAAACATTAGTATTAATCCATGATCTTTCTTGCAAGTTCACTATGAATGATTAGCTATAAATCTGAATAGTTGATCTAGGATCCTGATCCCCTATCTAATACTTGAAGTTTTGTGTCTAAATCTTTCATTATGTGTGACAACAGTCTTATTTAGAGTTTGTGATTTTACTTATATACATTAGTGGTATCATATCTATATGGAGACATGTATTAGATGATTAAACACAATTGTAGAAACATGGATAATCAGTTGATGGAATCTAATTGAGTAGAAAGTATACAAGAATTATATGCTAACTATAATGTACATATTGAACATGGCCCGACAAAACTTGAGAATATCACGACTACACGTTCAGTATTTTGTAAAGTGAAAGAATCAATAAGTATGTTTACTGACTTTTAGATTCAGTGACATAGAAAAGATGATCATCACTAGTTAATTTAAACTATGGTATATACTTGCGTGTGGTAGCCCGCTCTCAACCTTTTCCCAGGGACCACGACTGTCTTACACGACGAATTCGGGGATATCAATGCAACGCTAACAAAATATATTTATTGTTGGAAATATATGCAATAGCTATTTCTATAGTGGAAAATTAAAGATATATATATATATATCCCAAGACATACTAGTTTCAAGCACATAACAAGAACTGTCTATAAGGTTTTTAAGTTAATGTATTAGGTAGAACACGACCTATATACTGCTTCAGCTAATAAAACACCCAAAACTCTCCAATTTCCAAGTAGCATACAATTACCACTTGTTTATAGATACAGTTGAATGATTATAACCGACTTTGCAAATATTGGTGGCCATATAGTTTCCAGTGTACAAAGCTCAAGTTACTTATCATATGATTAAAGTATACTATCAAACTTGATACTCCCTGTAAAAAAACAAAACAAAAAAAAACATTTTCTATTTGAAATCTTATATCGTTATAGTGTGAACGCCTTTTCCAAGATGGCGAAGCATAATTATATTAGTGTTAGGCCAGTCGCATTATTTAACACAGCATTTATTACCTAGTTCCTTAGAAATGTTCAAGCATTAGAAAAGCTTATCATAATATATTCGCCATATCCATTGCCGACGACGCGTTTCACTCAATCCAGAGCTCATCAAGTCGGCTGGGGCACAACAAACACAGTAGTCAGCAAAAAAAAAACAACAAAAAACAGTCATCATATAGAGTGACGTATGTACCATTAGTTTTTTGAATACTAAGAATGTCGATTAATACGACACAAGGAACACTTAATCCACATTTTTCTAATGTGTGCGTCTAATACTTTAATCCACTCTTTACAGTGTTTGGCTAAGGTTTTAATACATTATCTTATTATGTTTGTCTAACATTTGAGCCTTTTTTTCAAATATCTTAGAATTAGAACCAAAGTAGATAGTTTAAAATTTCTTAGTTTTTAAGGTACCTTCGCATTCGCACCTTTTTCCTATCAAATGTTAATGTTTGCTTGCGCTTGACACAACAGAAACTCCCTTATTGCGTACTACAAACTTATATATACATATACAGTATTTTGAGTATTTATTTTCTAGTGTTATCTGTATAAACTATACCTTCGCATGTCCTTGTTTACTTCATGTTAGTATAATTTTAAAAATTAATAAAATGTGCATGTTTTTCCAGGTCGCCGCGAGTCCTCTCCTAGCATTTTCACAGCCGGCGAGTATCGTGACTGGTTAACTCGAGCACCTTCCACTTCAGCAATATACGAGCGCTTGAGACGAGGGCGAGGTTTCCGTCACGTGCAACCGCTTCCGAGGATCGCACACAGCGTTGAGAGCTTACTGGATTCGCTCCAACAGGTGAGATTATATTGTTCATAAGTATGAAGTAGTTCAATTTGTTCATGAGAAATTTCTCTGGAAGTCCTGTCTATAAATTTCTAAATTTGCGTTGGATTTCTATTAAGAAGCTTTTAAACTATGATACAGTGGTTTGTTCTAAAGATGTTCGTTCTTTTGTTTGCTTCGCCTTTAAGACGTGAATGTATAAAGAAAGAACCTATAGTAATGTAAGTTGAATATATCGCATAGTAATAAATGTAAGCATTCTTATTGAAATACTTTACACACTAAAAAAAAAGAGGTTTTTAAAGTGTCTAGATTTGTACTTTTATTAAGCTTTTATGTACGATAATTAATAAAAAATATGCACCAACCCGAACCTTCTTTCCGGTGGCCCGGCGGTAAACTAGAGGGAGTTTATATAGCTAAATATCAGGGTTCGATTCATACAGTGGATACAGCACAGATAGTCTATTGTGCAAATATGCTTGTTAATAATAAACAAACCATATTATATAAAGTATATTTCAAAGTAAAACAGTTTGAAAGTAGTAGTTTTATCCCCCTAAAATTCTCAGCATGTGACTGATATTAGATGATAAGAGGAACCCGCCAATATTATAAATAACAGCACATAAGCTTCAAATGAGATAACGCCCCATCTCCAAGTTACACATTTTCAAATGTAAACGTAATAACACATGGAAATTCTTAGCTACAAAAAATATTTCTTAATATCTTAGTGAGTGAAGTCATTACATTAGTATTAGTATAGGAGTAACCAGGGTATACTGTCACTGTTGGCTGTATTAGTTTGAGATTATTAACTTCTTTTTTTTTGTTAAACTTTTGTGTGTTTACTGTTCTCTGTTTAGAATTACCCTACAAGTCATTTTCTAATAAAGACAGATAGTACACGTGTTAAAAAAGTCAAACTATTCATTGTTAGAATAAAGATGGGTGGTAAATATATATTTATAAAAAGTCAAACTATTCATTGTTAGATCAAAGACAGATAGTATACGTGTTAAAAAAGTCAAACTATTCATTGTTAGAATAAAGATGGGTGGTATATATATATAAAAAGTCAAACTATTCATCGTTAGAACAAAGATGGGTGGTATACATGTTTAAAACGTCGAACTATTCATCGTTACAACAAAGACAGATAGTATACGAGTTAAAAAAGTCAAACTATTAATCGTTAGAACAAAGATGGGTGGTATACATGTTTAAAACGTCGAACTATTCATCGTTAGAACAAAGATGTGTGGTATACATGTTTAAAACGTCGAACTATTCATCGTTAGAACAAAGATGGGTGGTATATATGTTAAAAAAGTCAAACTATTCATCGCTAGGACAAAGATGGTGGTATACATGTTAAAAACGTCGAACTATTCCTCGTTAGAACAAAAACGGATAATATACAAGTGAAGAAATTGAACCACTTATTGTTAGAATCAAGTCTGATATTATACAAGTTATAAAGTTGAACTATCCATTGTTAGATCAAAGATTGGTAGTATTGTGAAGTTGATCTAGTCATTGCTAGAACCAAGACTGATAGTATGCAAGATAAGAAGTTGAACTATCCATTGTTAGAACAAAGATTAGTAGTATTGCGAAGTTGAACTATTCATTGTTAGAACAAAAACAGATAGGGACTAGATTAACAATGTAGTGTTCAAAAATTTAATAACCCTAATATCAATTCTTTATGACAGGTATAATTATGGTAGTATATATATTAAGAAGTCTAACTAAACACATATTACTTCAAATGCGATGGTCATTTTAGAACTTGGTATTTTTTAACCAATATAGTTGACTGATTTAGCTAAAGACAATTCTGCTTTAAACTCACCTGCAAAACAGTAAAATACTTATAATATTTAAGTTTTGTTTGTCATTTTTAATCATTTTAATCATCGCCATTACAGTCGTTTTCTATTTGATATCATAATGTATTCAATTAAATATGCAGTAAAATATCAATATTTCTTTGTAAATACAATGCAGTTTTAAACAAGCATTCTAGATATTTTCGTGAAAACACGAACATTTTTTAATAGCGGATTTACCAATTTTTGCTGTAAACCTTATTAAGTCCAACAAAGTTAAAGAATTAATTTCGATAAACCACGAACTCGTGAAAATCTGGTAGAAAAAATGCGTGGATCGTAAAAAAATAAAACAAAAAGCTACCCCAGGAGGTTTCAAAAACATTCACTAAATAGTTGCTGTATTAATAAAATCTGAATAACAGTTTGTTCTTTGGAAAAAATTAAAGTTAAATATAAAATGATAAAACATTTGGTATTTCCAATATTTAAATGAAATTTAAATCCAATATTTAAGTAATACTTTTATTTTTCACCAATAGAGGAAGTAATATGTTTGTTGTTTTTTGAATTTCGCGCAAAGCTACACAAGGGTTATCTGCGTTAGCCGTCCCTAATTTAGCAGTGAAAGACTAGAGGGAAGGTAGCTAGTCATC
>NW_013666520.1:11126-22593 GCF_000517525.1 Limulus polyphemus
CGGAAATTCGGATCCGCGACCTTCAGATTGCGAGTCGAGCGCCCTAACCACCTGGCCATATAAATACGAACGAAATGAAACAAAGAACTATTGTGAAAAAAATATTTTAAAAAAACTTAATTCAATCTTTAATTAACCTTCGAAATATGATCAAAAGTATATAATGTTTCTAATAAACAGTGAGACAAAATGAGTGCAATTTTTATTTGTCCTAATATTAATTTTAGCACGCTATGGTGATTGTGTTAATTTTGAATTCCATGTTTTACGTAGACTTTGTTTCCAAATGACAAATAAATAGAGTTAATGGTAATGAATGATCTGTAGTTAAAATTGATCTTAAAAGAGGTTTATTAGAATATTTCTACCAGAATTTATCCAGAAGTCTACTTGAAATTGTATTAAATCAGCTTATTGGTATAAAGACTTGAAGTATAACTACGTTATAAGAAAATTGGATTTGTTTACGTGCTGGGATTCTTGTTTTTGGTAGATATCCAGGCGATTAAAGAGAAATACAAAATTATATAATATTTTACTTTTCGATGATAATTCACTATTGATCAAAGTAAAAAAGGAACGTCCAAGAAAGAAGCGTACTGAATTGTGTCTAAAGAAAATATAATTTGATAAAATATGCTGGCGAAATCAACCTTATGGGCTCATGAACTGAGATAATATAATCTTTGAAATTGGAATTAAGGTATTATTTTGTTTGAATTTAGTGTGTGAAATATTTCACCGTGAAACTTTTACTTCACTTTATCAAACGTTTACTAACAATTCAAAAGAGAAAAGAGAATCCACAAATATTTTCTAGGCACATCTTATACAGAAACTTTGATATTTATATTCGAGTGTTGATTTTCTGTACTAACGTTACGTCACTTCTATACGTTCTAGGTTGATTATGTATTTTCTTGATGAATATTTGTTAAATTGATCTAGTTATCTCTATCTATCTATCCCGTAAGGAGCGGCAGCATGGCCTCTACCCTGCAAATGTTCCTGTGAGACGGTCGCTTTTAAGGCCAAAGACCGAAGAACTTACCTATACCTCCCACATAAACTACCCCCGCAAGTTTGGGTTTCACCGCACTGTACCCTTCCCCTCTCCCACTAAACACTCAGATGAAAAGTTGCACTTGCTCACGCTGGAACCGGAAGAGTTTTATAAATATAGACCACAGAGAGAATCCAAAATGATGCCTCGTTCTTTAGACACATTCAGCGGGATGCTACGAGTGCAACTTCTCACGGGTCGGGGTCTGCGCCCCACAGGGCAGTTTGATCACTTCAGAGATCTGTATTGCGTGATTGAGTGTGATCACGTGCACAAGGCAAGGACGGCAGTAAGAACTGGCGAACACAGTTTCGACTGGGACGAGATATTCGAGCTTGATTTGGTTGAAAACCAAGAGTTATCTTTCCTTATTTACAGTTGGGATCCTCAAAACCGTCACAAGCTATGTTACAAAGGTACAATACACCTCAATATGCATAAAGAAGGGCCTGCCCATAGTTTGGCACTGAAGCTGGAGCCACGAGGAACTCTCTACCTCAAGCTGCAATTCACACATCTCAGGCAAATATTGGAGAGGATCCCGGCACCCACTTCGAGTGGGGTGTTCGGGGTGGACCTGGAAACCATCGTCGCAAGAGAGAACTCTGGCTTGGGTGTACCACTTATTTTAAAGAGGTGTATTGATGAGGTCGAGTCCCGTGGACTAACTACTGTTGGTATCTATCGCCTCTGCGGGTCGGCTGTTAGGAAGGAAATGCTCCGAGATGCGTTTGAAAGGAATGCCTGGTTAGTTGATTTAACAGAAGAACACGTACATGACATCAATGTTGTGACCAGTAAGTATGTTTATATAAATAATGATATATATACATATATGTGTGTGTGTATGTATAAAACATTTACTAATTTAAACTAAACACATAAAACCTATTTTCTACGGATATTTCAAATATCACAATGTATTGTACCATGGACATTATTTCCATTAACTTCGAAGTACAAAACACATCTTGGATGGATCGATTCAAAATTATTATATAATAAAAATAAATAACACAAGACGTTAAAATCGATACACAATAAACAACATTTTTAAAAAGTGGACGCTACATGAATTCGACGTTTACTACGTCATCATCAGGAGTGGTAAACGTCGAAACATGTAGAGTCCATATTTTAAAAATGTTTTTAAATGTGTATCGATTTTAATGTTGTGTTTTATTTATTTATTACTTTAATATTGTACACAAGTGCCAAGAAAATAATATATATATAATTATAAAGGTGAAAAAACGGTCCCAAAACTCGAGTCATTTCGAAGAGCGATGGTTTCTTCTTCATCAGGAAGACACGCGAACATTTTAATCAATTTTGAACAACATTGTACCATCATTTCGATCATAAAAAATATATAATCACTGCAAATTACAGAATAACGGTTTTTCATTTTTGTTAAAAAATGAGACATCTTTTATACGTTTGTATTTTTATAGAAAACACTATAACTGGTTATACTTTTTAGAGAGCATTTCGGAAGGACATGTGCTTTTATTAAAGATACATTAAATAATTAAGGAGACAAAAAAAAGATAACATTTAAAGCTAACCAGCTATGGTCATCAAATAGACAGTTAATTAAATGAAATTTTGCGCACCCTCCCATTTTGTCAATGCTCATGATTTCTGTGTTACAATGGATTGTACTTGTTTATGTTTTCCGATGGATAATGAGCTGTTTTGGAATTCCATATATTAACGTAAATCACATAAAAAATTCAAGTAACAAACGACATTGTGTATATATGCAGTGGAATAAGTATGTTATATTAATATACTTAACAACAAGCTAGATAAGATAGAATGATCTACGTCTGGAGAACCGATATAAGTCGCGTGTACACATATCCATATCAACCATTGCATACCTCAAGCAGCTAGAAAACGAAACGAGTATTCATGCCATTTCATAAAGAGTCATACAGGCGAATTCGCTGGATGCAGCGCTTATGGATTTCTATATTATTGGAATATTGAAAAAGGGCGCTGGGAAACCGCCGTCCTCGTACACTAAACGAATTATGGAAAGCTTGCGGAGGTAAGTGGTGTGTTTTTTACATGTCAGTCTTACGGTGGAGCCATTTTAAATGAAAACTACGCTGCAGGACTTTTGTCAAGATACACGGTCGTCAGATAAAGTATGCCCGGCCGTAGTAACATAGATTGTAATGACGTGGTGAGAGCTCAAAATCGTTTTACTATAACTTTTTCGATATCTTTAAAATGTAAAGTTTAGATATTCATTATCTAAATGTGAAAATATATTAAACAAAATAATCATGCTAAGCATGTGCAGGCTAGATAGGCAACTGTCTAGAGCATCAAAATAAATAAAATGCTTTATGTTAATTTGATTTTCATTATGATCGATTATCTCGCGCTCACTTTACATCCTTTGCCGTCTCTTACTACCCTGGAAACTGTGTTCATAGACACGAACACTGTAATATATCAAATATAAAAGAAGCTTTTACTAAATTCGATGAATTAAAGAAATGCTCCAAAAATTTGCAACTAAAAGAACAGGACGAAAGTCAAGTTCTTATGCTTGTGGACTTTTCGAAACAAGGCACAATTAGACCTGCTAAAGTAAAAAAATTACTGGGAATTGCAAAGTTTTATTTATGTAATATTGTATATATTTTAACGGTGATAATGATGAAAAGGTTCCATCTGGGAGGGCATTTTAAAATATATCCTGTGGCAACAAGCTACCTAAGATCAACCCTGGTCCTGTACGCTTACTTCCCTCTCTTTCTATTATTTGTCAGCATCTTCTGAAATTTTCTGAAAATCAGAATTAGATTTCTGTTTTTTTCAGAAACCTGCAAAGCTACACAAGAGCTAGCTGCGTATATCATTCCCTAATTTTGAACAGATAAACTAGAGGAATGACAGTTAGTTAATTGCACCTACAGCCAACTCTTGGGCTTCTCTTTTCTGATGATTTGGCATGGGTGGTTAGAGAACTCGAATCGAACTCTGAGAGTCGCGGGTTCGAATCTCGTTCCCGAACATGCTCGTCCTTTCAGATGCGGAGACCTTATGATGTGGCAGTATCCCACTATTCGTTGGTAAAAATAGCCCAAGAGTTAGCAGTGGGTGGTAGTGGCTAGCTGCCTTCTCTTTAGTCTATCACTTGAAAATTAGGGACAGCTAGAGCAGATAGCCCTCGAGTGAGACTTGTCTGTCACTCTTATAGTACATCCTCGAGTCTAAAGTGGGGAGAGCGTTTATGCGGCAACGAGCTACAAACCACGAATCCTCGTTTTGACAGCCTGGTACAATAACCACATTTAGCCCTCAAAAATAGCAGTGGTGTACCTATACGCAAAATGTCCAGAATGTAAGCCGGTTTAGAAGAACATAAATTGGAACAGTGTCTAATTAGATTGCATTTTTCAGGTTAGTAAACTGATGACACAACCGTTACTTTTGTTCTTAGACCGACACATAAAATCCAAGAACTTATGGTCTATGTATGTGGTAAGAGAAACCGAAACAAAGCATTACCGAATGTTGCAGGAAGCACCATGCAACAATTATCCAAAGTTGCCCACCTTTACGACTACTGCCAGTGTTTTATTGATCTCAGTAATGCCTAGCTCATTCAGCGTGAAATAAAATCACGAAGCTTAAAGATAAAATCAACTATCTTGCTTATGCTATTAGATTAACATTTCGTCATACAGTAACCATCATAGGACCCTACCTCTAACTGTGCTCACTGGGTCATTTGGGAATTCTTTTGGATTGGTCTGATTCGGATGTTCGCGCAAAGCTACATAAGGGTTATCTTCCCTAATTCTAAACTAATAAACTAGAAATAAGGCAGCCAGTCAACAGCATCCACCACCAACTCTTCGGCTACTCTTATCGAATAGGTGGATTTGACTGTCACTCTTATAACGCACCCACGTCTAAAAGTGACTGCGATTCTTTCTTTATTGTGGTAACAGGACGTGAACCATGGACCCTCTGATCCAAAGATTGTCACGCCAACCACGAGGCAACACAAAGCTCATGAGAATTCTAACACACAACCATTCACCATGCTGCTTGGGTCATCTGAGAATTCTAACATAGACCCATCTTCTACTGGTGACTGGATCGTGCAAGGGTCTAACACACGATCATCCACCTCTGCTAATTAGAACACGTGAGAACTCTATTACATAATAATCAGATTTTTGCTATTATGGTACGTAAAGATCCTCACTCCCGTTTGTCCATCTTTGATAAATAAGCATGTGAGAATCCTAACAGCACAACACAATCATCCATCTATGCCGATTATCTTTTATGAGAAACCAGACTTACAACTATCTATCCTTGCTCAGTATATCATGGTACTTGTAAGCTTTCCCGGTCAATAAAATAGTTTCGGAACAAGACTATTCTCTATATTAAAGTTATCATTGTTTTTTGTGGACATTTTCTGCCTCTTTTCTTGGTTTTTAGACAATCTTTCAAACTCACGCTGCGTCTTTCTATTAGTATTGCGCTTCAAAATGGTTCTTAGGAGACAAGATACAGGTTTGGTTTGTTTTTGAATTTCGCGCAAAAGCTACACGAGGGCTATCTGCGCTAACCGTTCCTAATTCAGCAGTGAAAGACTAGAGGGAAGGCAGCTAGTCATCATCACCCACTGCCAACTCTTGGGCTACTCTTTTACCAACGAATAGTGGGATTGACTGTCACATTATAATGCCTCTACGGCTGAAAGGGCAAGCATGTTTGGTGGGACGGGGATTCGAACCCACGACCCTCATAGTCGACAAGGTAGAGGTACTCCATTAAAAGCAGCGTTGGATGAAATGCTTGAAACAAGGCGTGAAGGCGTGAAGGTAAATAGTAAAAAAATAATAATAATTAAAACTGTATTAATAATATTAAACACATAAGAAATAATATTCCTTTGTTAAGCAGCCTGAAATCAAGCTACCAAACATAAGGGTGGGTTTGAAAACAAAACACTTTATTTGACTCTGAATCTTAATTAGCTGTAAATCTGCCACAAAATGTAGTAAACAGTTCACTGTCCATACCACTAAGTATTTTGCCCTCTGCTAACAATTACTTGCTGCACTCTCACCATATTAACCAATCACAGTAGAAGGTAACTCGTCCATTCTCAATACGTAGTTTGATCTAGATAATATTTTTTATCATTATCGGCCTCTAGCGGGCATAATCAGTAATAAAAATATATATATATATATATTTATAGATAGGTCTAGATAAAAGGATACGTTTCCTACAAAAAATACTGTATAACTTAGAACTATAATTGAATTCGAAGGTAAACTGTAGTTTATATAGAAAATACAAAAAATATGTTATAGAAAATACTCTTTACATACTTACTGGATGAAGTTAGGAACACACATATGTTCCTGTAGGACCGACTCAGAAAAGTATGTGATCATATTTCTCATCTGAAAGAATTTTCCAAAGTAAAATGTTAAATATCCAATTGCTTATTATAAAGGAGTTGTCCACAAAACCACTGCTGTTAAGAAAGAAAAAGAAAAGAAAAATCGCTCTCTTTTATTTTTTCGTTCATTTCAAGAGTCCACTTCTAAATATTTAAACAGGTTAAAGAACTCCCAAACATTTAACTGCTTTAAAAGTTCAGCAAAAGTCTCTGTGTAGCGTTAACCAACTTTCTGACAAGGTATAACACGTACGATATGTAGCACACCGCTAAACCTGTAAGATACTCCAAGATACAACTCCTTTGATAAATAGCAGGGAAAACTCTCAAAATCAGGTCTTTACTCAATGTAACAGCTGAATAAATCTCATAAATAACAAGAGTTGGATAACAAATAAAGAGTGTTACAAATAAACTCACACCCACTTTTGGAGAACAAGAGGTAAATAGATACAAAAATAAAGCTGATTATATCGTCAGTGAAGAAAAGTTGTGAAAATTATGAGAGAATTCCATCAATTCTTCCACACGTTTCATAGAAGCTTTTGTTAGCAAATTCTATATCTTTCTCGTGCAGCCACCAAAGAGACAATCAGCTTATCGATCAAGTTTAAAAACATTATTTAGGTAAATGAAGACTTGCAGACACCAGGCCCATCATGTAATATTGTGCCGATAGTGGTTCTGTGCTATGGAGTTGAGGTCCGTGGTTCACGTCCCGTTACTGAAAAAAAAAGCGAACTTTTGGGTTGCGAGTGTATTATAAGAGTGACATCAAATAAAATTATTTGTCCTGACAAGAATAACCAATAATTGCGGTTGGTGTTTTTGATCCAACAAAACAAACAGATGTAATACTGAATTTAAATATAATAAAACCAATATTTTTAGTATTCTTTGATTAACACTTAATATATATATATATCATAACTTAATCACTTCGATGTTCCGCTGAAATAAGCCTAAGATCCATAAAATATTACAAATATAACTATGAATGAAAACCGGGGAATTAAAAAAGGAAAACGGTGAGTTTGTCCAGGTGTTCAAATACTTATTAAATACCTTTGAACAGATGAAAGCGAAGATCAATAAACAGAAACGTTACTCGAAATAAGCAAAAATGTTACTCAAAATTTCGCAACGACTCGACTACCGTACTTCGTTACCGATCAACTGATACAAATCAGTTATGCTTTCTTCAATAAAAGTTTTGATATCTTTATTTTTGAGTTAATTTTGGTATTCTATATAGAAAACATTTAGCACGATACCATTACTTAATGTATGAAGTGTTTAGAAACATAAGGTAAAGATAATCGTATACAAAACGTACAAACAGCTGAAAAAGTATTGTCTGAAGAACTATTTCTATTTCATGGTATCGTAATATGTATATTGTTGTTGTTATTTTTGATATAAATCCGTTGATTGAATTACTAGTGTAAATCTCTTCTTAAATGTTAACTGCAAATTTTCTTTAATAATTTTATAGGTTATTAACTTTTGATAGCCTTACTTAGATTTCTCTTGTTGTAAGCTATATTTTTAACGTTCTAATATAGATGCTAGTCGAAGGGTACTTGATATTAAGATCGTGAAACTTCGACTAATACCTAGACATAGGTACATTGGTTATAAATACGAATTAGTTCAACGATTTAAAGTTAAGTAAAGTATTTAATGAGAAGTTGGTGAAGTATTCAGATCAGTGTTAGTTATTGCGTATATTCAGGTACTCGGTCGATTAGCCGTGGAACTGTACAAGTAAGTTTACTTGTATGTTAGTTGTAGTACCATTAACGAGGTATTTCCGTTAAAACGTTATTTGTAAACTTTGGCCTACAACAGCGTACAAGTGAAAAGATTCTAAAGAAACGTTATAAGATGAAATAAGCTAATTCGTTATCCGCATTATTTTCACATTATTATCAAGGGCACCCGCAGAAAACAAATTAGGGGTCAAGTAACTGAAGTTTGAAAAAACTATGAAATCGAAATACAAATACCTTATGATTTTCCAGTAACATAGAATAATAATTTTACATATCTAGTAATTTTTTTTTCTTTTTGAAAATCCAGGGGGGTCAAGTAACCCCCCTTGCCCCTTCCTGAGGGCGCCCATGGTTATTATCACATTGCATCAATGAAAAGGTACTCCTATTTATTAATTTTTAGTAATCCAGAAGTAAAAAACAACAACATTAGTTTTATTTACTTAAATTATTGATAATTTAAATATAATATTTTAGAGGTCAGTGATGAACAATCCTGTGTTTAGATCCTCAGGTTTTACGTAATGCTGAAACGATTTAAACCATCTTTATTCATGTAAAATCTGTACAGTTAAATCCAGTTGGTTTTGCATACTTATTTGCATTACGTGAATCTCGCCAAATGGAAAATTCAGAGAATACACACTTTCTCCACGCCTTTCTACTCCTCGTTGAATATGCATAGTGAATGAGAAGGTATTCTTCAGGGAATCATGGAGCATCCTTAATGAGTAAACTTTCACATATCGTACTCGAACAACTAGGTACGGAATACAAACCGAGCATCGATATCAATTTACTTGTGAATTCATCCCACGCTTACTGTCATAGATTATTATTTACAGAGTATCTGGCTTAAAAATCGCGAGTAAATATTATGAAAATTCTAAATAGCAAGCAGAGTTAACAAAGTAATTATATAGCTAAAGAGTATTTAAATAATTGTTATTCATGCAGACATGACACAAAGGATAGAGACGTTTATACGAAATAATTTAATTATCATACTTTAGTACCAACGAATAGTTTAGTAAGTAATCATTTTCACGTAAAGTTATCCAGTCTTTTCAACGATAGTGTCATTTTTTATACGTGTTTTTTTTTTCAGACATTCTTAAAGACTACCTCCGAGAACTTCCCGAACCTCTGTTTACGAAGAGTTTATTTGATATGTTATTGGACGGAATTAGCGTTTGTCTACCTGACGATCCTGAGGGAAATGTTAATTTAATGTTTAACATACTCGATTGCTTACCGAAAGTCAATAGGGTAAGAAATTTAATAAAATTATATTTAGAATCATGCGGTAATCAGTCAGCCGTTTATCTATATGTGTGTGCATGTTATAAGACGATGTGTTAAATCGAAATATGGTTCAATTGCTTAGGCCAATGATTTGTGTGTGTTTTCTAAAATATTAAATATTATTATTGGTATTAATAATAACGAAGAAAAAATTCTCTAACGCATTTTATTATATGAAAACAAGAAACCATAGATATAGATATTATGCATCTAATATGACTTTTAACATTTTCTACAAAAAAAAAGAAAAAAAGGGACACTGACGATTGAATGAGTCATACAAGTATGAAAATGATCACGTGAACAAGCCGACCAATCAGGAAAACTGAGAGAAATACGATAAGAATTAAAAAATCAAATAGTGTTGTTTTGCAAAAAATCAGTTTTAATTGCTGGCTTATTCTATTAAAATTAAAATTGAAGCACTAATAAATATAATTTCAAATAAAATCTCCCATAATGTGTCAATATTTTTATTTCATTTTCTAAATATAACATTTTCCCTCTAGAAACTTAAATCACATGATTTTACTGATAGTATAATACTTTGTTTTAAATAACGCCATATTTTATTTTTGGCCTACCGAGATTCCTAGTAGTAAGTTAACTTCAAACCTAGGTTGCTGTAAAAAAAAGGTTAGATTAGATGTGGTTAGGTTAGGGTTAATGTTATTTGTGGAGTATCTCCCAAAGCTGTTAGAGGGCTATGTGTACTAATGGTCCCTAATTTTAAAGTGATAGAGTAGAGAAACGATAGCTTGTCAACACTACCCTCCTCCCACCATATGTTGGGCCACTATAATCAAATGGTGAAATCTGACTGTCGTTCTTATAACGCACCCACGACCTTAAAGTGTGACGCGCGAAGTTAGGTTATGGTTTGATTATCTGTTTTACGTGGTTCTCCTGGGAGAATATAATCTTTCAGTTAAAAAACCTATGTAAAATTTGCGGAAATATGTGTTACGAAAATTAGCGTTTTCACTAGTGAAAAAAATGTCTTGCCTATTTTGAGGCAATTTGTGTTAACTAGATAAATTTCCAGTTCTCTTGGCACTATCACAGAAAAAATAATACATACGTACTTCCTCAAAACGTTTCATAGCTGTATGTATATATATATATAAACCAAGGTCAAGATGTTAAGTGTAAATGTAAAACAAAATAACATTCATAATAAATTTGAAATTTTGAAAGTAGCATCATAGTAGAGAATTTTTTGTAAAGAACCACCCTTAATTTCTACCCTTGTTAGACATCTAACCTCCGCCCTTTAGACAATTATTACGAAGTAACAGGAACAATAAACCCTTACAGTAATAATTGTTACTTCCAAAATCTTAAACTTTTCAGGGGTGTTCACGTCTGGCTGAAGACGGTGAATTATAGTAAGTACTGGGACGTTGTGGGTTATAGCACTACACATCTAACCTCTGGTTGATCTTCCGTGACAGTTATTTCGTTATGTATTTGTTGTTGTTGTTGGTTTTGGAGGGATATGTCTGGTAGATGGAAGATCCTCAACGCTTTTGTGTGCTTTTTTTCCTTTAAAAATTATACCTTTTGTACGTTGTTAACAAATGGTATATTTTTAATAAGTTATTTAAATTGCAATTTATTAAATCTATACTTGAAGTTTGTTACAGTATTGGTTTGTTTTTGGATTTAACACTAAACACTGTTTTAGTTTTACACAAATGTTCATCATTATTATATAGTGCGGATGTGATCGCCTATATATACAGTTGATGCAATTTATAGTATTAGACATATTTGATATATATATATATATATCAGGTCGTCAGGAAATTAATGTCGTCTTTTTTTAGATAGAAAAAACCCGAGCAACTTATATATACAAAACAAAAC
>NW_013666520.1:23408-35551 GCF_000517525.1 Limulus polyphemus
AAAAACCAACAACATATATTTGTAAACAGACTAAAAAACAACAACATCATATATTTGTAAACAGACTAAAAAACAACAACATCATATATTTGTAAACAGACTAAAAAACAACAATAACATATATTTCTAAGCAGGCTAAAAAACAACAACATATATTTGTAAACAGGCTAAAAACCAGGAACAACATATATTCGTAAACAGGCTATAAAAGCCAACAACAACATATATTTGTAAGCAAGCTAAAAACCAGGAACAATATATATATTCGTAAACAGGCTATAAAAGCCAACAACAACATATATTTGTAAGCAAACTAAAAAAAACAACAACATATATTTGTAAACAGACTAAAAACAACAACATCATATATTTGTAAACAGACTAAAAAACAACAACAACATATATTTGTAAACGGACTAAAAACAACAGCATCATATATTTGTAAATAGACTAAAAGAATAACAACTTCATATATTTGTAAACAGATTAAAAAACAACAACAACATATATTTGTAAACAGGCTAAAAACCAACAACAACATATATTTGTAAACAGACTAAAAAACAACAACATATATTTGTAAACAGGCTAAAAAACACCAACAACATATATTTGTAGGCAGGATAAAAACCAACAACAACACATATTTGTAAACAGGCTAAAAACCAGCAATGATATATATTTGTAAACAGGCTAAAAACCAACAAAAACATATATTTGTAAACAGGCTAAAAACCAACAACAACATATATTTGTGAACAGGCTAAAAACCAGAAACAACATATATTTGTAAACAGCCTAAAAAACCAACAACAACAACATATATTTATAAACAGGCTAAAAACCAACAACAATATATATTTGTAAACAGGCTTAGAAACCAACATCATATGTTTGTAAACAGGCTAAAAAACAAACAACAACATATATTTGTAAACAGGCTAAAAACCAACATATGCTGTTGTTGGGTTTTAGCCTCTTTATAAATATACGTCGTTGTTGTTATTTGTAAACAGGCTAAAACCACTAACAACAACAACATATATTTGTAAAAAGGCTAAAAACTCAACAACAACATTTATTTGTAAACAGGCTAAGAAAACCAATAACAAAATATACTTGTAAACAGGATTTTGTTGTAAAAGGTTCCTCGAAGCTATGATTATGTGAAATTTGTAACAGTTTATAATCCTTATTCTGATACTTTAAGCCTCCCCCCCCCCCCAGTGGTTCAACGATAAGATTAAGGGCTTACATGCTCGTGGTGGACACAGTGCATAGAGTCTATTATATAGCTTAGGGCTCAAATAAAAACAAGCTGAAACATTAAAACGAAAAATGTAAACTCTATATTTGTAAATTAACAACCTGTTTGATTAATAGAGCAATCTATTATTATTATCAGTAATATTTTCATTCATTTCTCTTGCTTTTTTTTACTGTTTTCTAGTGTGCAGTTCTGTGCTTAATGGACCACTTAAAACGAGTGGTTAGTCACAGTGACAGGAACAAGATGACCTCTCAAAATTTGGCTGTTTGTTTCGGACCAGTTGTGATGTGTCACGTGCTACCTAAAGAAAGAAGTGTCGAGTTGGGAAAGTTTATTGACGTGTTCAGATATCTTCTGAATATCTGGCCTGCGCATAGGGGTTTGTAACTAGTATTTTTAATGGTTTGTTTCTGTTTTTCAAAAAATGCTAGAGTGCATGTAAATAGTTTAAATGTCAACTAATTTCTTATACTACTTACCTTAACAGAACAATTTCTAACTCAGACAATGAAAACAGTTCCTAATTGAATATGTAAGCTTACAACTTTATTTTCAACAACAGTTTAATCTCATGGTGTCTACTCACTTACCAACGTACTTAGCTGTAATTACAATAATCACCTCAACTGTAACTCCATATATTCAACAGTAATAATTGCACTTCATGAAAGGTTTCTTCAACACTCTATCATTAATTCTGAAACGCTAGATATCATTCACATTTCGACGTATTTTTCCTATAAACTAATACTATGTGATAAATCCCTAAATTCAATCATTTCTGCGTTAAGATATACGTTTAATTCAATTTTAATCTAAGTCCACCACCAGAGGATTATACACCACAATGTTAGTGAGTTTTAAAACGTAACTATGAAAACAGAATTAACGAAAAAGAATGGTGCAATGGTTACATTGGATTACATGTAGTTACAACAATAAATACATCAAAAATTATCCAAAGTTACTCTCTATTTTTTTTTATTCGAGATTTGGTCTAATGGAATCCACGATATTAAGTAAAGGGTGCTCGATCAACTTCAGAAGACTTGATAATTATTTCCAACCCGGCGTAGAAAACCTAATTAAGAGGCGGTGTTGTAATATTAAGACAATGATTTAGAGGTATTTACATAAGATACAATAAAAAGTTCTATCGGTGTTATTACTTTGTGTTTAAGTACTAATAATACCACGTTAGTGGATGTTTTATACAATGGTGCCTGAGCAATTTAACTTCCAATTTATCCTTTAAACAAAGCGCACTAAAAGATACTTCCATAACAGTGTATATAGGGACAATTACTGTCAGAAACTATTCCATTGAACACTATGGTTCAACAAACTAATGTAGAAACAAAGACAGGCTTGCATAATCACAGGCTGTAGATGTGCAATTGTATAAATTATGGTTTTATAGGGTGATTTAGAATTCCAATGACAGGCAAATAATTCAGAAATAGAAAATTGTTAGAAAATTATTGTTAATAGCGTTGAATGAAGTGTTGTGGGCCTACCCTGTGACAATATCATTAAGTTCGTTTTCTTCAGAATTTTTATTAATATGCATCATACAACCAAAATTTCCACGCAAAACATTGTTTACAATAACAAATGAAACATCTTAAATGAAAGTCTACCAAAATCGCTTCTCACAAGTAGCAGTTTGCAATCCTACTATGCATATGGAGTTATGCAATAGAAGATCGAAATCCGACCACAACAAAGGTTGTTACACAAATCTAGAAGTTTGAGGTGCAAGGTGAGAATTTTGTAGAAGTAGGTCATTGTACCTTGAAAGGGTCCAAAAAAGTCGAAATGTATTAAAATAAAAAACCCTTGCATTATGTATCACACAAGCATCGTGGTGTAGCTGTTTACAAATCGTCTAAATAACGATACAGTATTAATTTGAAGGACAGTTTAACATGGTCATAGTGTATGGATAGTGTCACCAGGATGCCCAGCTTGCTACCAGATTGTATGCTAAACGGTTCCCAGATGAACGTCCACCATCACATCAGATGATAGGAAATGTGTGTCATCCACTCGTACCAAAGGCTCGTTTATGCATGAAACAACACGTGAGCAGACCAAAAACAGCAAACAATACAGCTAATAAAGCTGCCATATTAGGACTTGTCACATTTGGGCAGCACTTTGGACGCAGCTGTTCATTGTTTGCCATTTCGTAATACTTTTAGGATATTTACCTTATCTGCATTTATATCTGTAACTGTTGTTGTTGCAGAGACATTTTGATAATCTTTTTTTTTAATTTTTTGTTATTGTTTAAACCTTTCCAATTGATATTCGTCATGCATGATGCAGATTAATAAAACTTTTGGAAGACGCAACCTTGAAGTTGACCTTAAATAACCTCAGTGATATTGTCACAACATCTCATTCCATATCACTAACAAATATTTTCTTGCACCACACAATTGGCTATCTGTGCTCTACACCCCCCTTTAATGGAACAGCGGTAAGTCTAAGGACCTACAACGCTAAAACTCGCGATGAATAGAACGCAGTTAGTCTGACGTGTGGCTTTGCGCTAAAAACAAACAATTAGTGCTCTGTCCACTGCAGGTATCGAAACTTAATTTTAGCATCATAAGTCCTCAGATTTACCACTGAGCCACAGGAGGACTTCTTATACCTCTCATGTTCCCAATTATTTGCCTATAGACTTTTGAATCACCCAGTACGAAAGTCGTGGTGAAGTATCTTAACAAAAACAAATGTAAAATATTGAATTTATAATGGTTTAACTTAATATTATTTGAAGTCATTTCTTGTTGATTATTATCTTGTCTTAGAATACACAATCTCCCACTCGAACTTTTCTTCCCTTAGAAACTGGTGAATGGAATACTCTCCCACCAACATTTTCAATACTAACGAACATAGAATTATAATTTCCAAAATTCCAAAAGCTCTTTTCAATATTCATAACTTAGAATACTATTTTGTTCTGGGTTGTCTTACTTATCTAAGTGGTGTTTCTATGTTCTTCACCATATTTTTGGATGTAACATCTGTCAACTCAAGTGCAATGAACGAGCAAAATTATTATTATGCTCCATTCCTAAAACCCCAGTTTACTTCAATTTTTTATAACAACCTCATTACCATCTAGGACAGTTTACTTCAATTATTTATGACAACCTCATCTCCATCTAGGATTTATGACAACCTCATCTCCACTAGGACAGTTTACTTCAGTTCTTTATGACAACTCATCTCCACTAGGACAGTTTACTTCAGTTCTTTATGACAACCTCATATCCAACTAGGAACATTTCTGCACTTTGCTTTTCTATGAAAAGGAAACAACGAGAAAATTGAGAAAGCAAGAACATCAACACAGTCGCTTCCTGTTTATGGAACCATAAGTTATGATAAACGTGACTAAAGATTTTAGTGGCATTGACCCAGGAATGATATAAAGAATGTGGTAGATTTGACAAAAACTAATGTTATTACTTACGTAAAAGCAAGAAACAAATCTACACCTACTAAACAAAACTTATGTTTCATTAAACTCATTAATAACTATTAAAATTCAGCCTTTAGCTTTCCATTACATTGTCTTTATCATGAAAAGTAAAGATAGTGCATTATTTAAATACGTGAATTTAAGACTGTAATTATTTCATTAACTTTAATAAAAAATAATTATCATTTGAAGATAATAAATTACTATAATATATTACCAATTCTTCCTAACTTTCAATACTGGACCTAAGGTGTGCCAAGACATAACTTCACATTATAGAGCGTGAAAGGCCATCTTTCTCAAATATTCCTTACATTTAATATTGTATCCGGACTTTTTCTGGGCATAACTTTCACATCAGAGAGCGTTAAATGCCATTTTTCCCTAACCTTCGTAACTTTTAATATCATACGTGAACGCAATTCCACATTGGAAAGCGTGAAAGGCCAAATATTTCTTACATTTAATACCGTATCTAGAGTATGCCTAGACATAACTTCACATTGGAGAATATGAAAAGTCACCTTTCTATTGCGATCGGGTCTCACAGCTATTTTATAAAATATTAGCCAACTTTTACTTCGCAAAACTATATCAAAAACTTGTGATTCAGAAAAGACATACTAGCATAAAATCATACTACCTTCTCACGTAAGAACAAAACAATAATTTCCACACGAATAGACCAATCAAAACAAACTTTACAATTAATTCCTCTTATAGTAATCAACCGTTAAAGTAAGTTTAATTAACCACTAGTAATCAACCGTTAAAGTAAGTTTAATTAACCACTCTTAGCAGCATGAATACTCTTTTTCAAATAAAAGATGTTCCAATTGATTAACCACGGAATCAAGATTTATTGCGTTATAAATCAGTCAGACACTTTTACTGCAAAACGATATTGAGATATGCAGTTAACAGTAAGGTATTCACAATATTTTATTACTGCAAAATGATATTGAGATATGCAGTTATCAGCGAGATGTTTGCACTATTTTTACTTCAAAACGATATTGAGACATGCAGTTAAATGTGAAATATTTACACTGTATTTTTACTGCCAAACGATACTGCGACATTCAGGTAACAGTAAGGTGTTCATACGCTTTTTACTGCAAAACGATATTTAGACATACAGCTAACAGTGGGGGTGTTTACGCTCTTATTACTTCAAATACGACATTGAGACACACAGGTGACAATGAATTATTTACAAATGTTTTACTGCAAAACGATATTGAGACATGCAGTTAATAGTGATGTTTTTACAATATTTTTACTGCAAACACAATACTGAGACACGCAGTTAACAATCAGGTGTTTGCACTATTTTTTACTGCAAAACAATGTTAAGACATGCAGTTAACACTAAGGTGTTTACATGCGTTTTATTTCAAAACGACATTGAGACATGCAGTTAACAATAATGTGTTTACAATATTTTTACTGCAAAACGATTCTGAGACATGCGGTTCACAGTGAGGTGTTTACACGTTTTTTTTACTGCAAAGCGATATTGAGATATGCATTAACAGTGATGTGTTTACACTCATTTTATCGCAAAACGATACTGAGACATGCAGTTAACAATAAGGTGTTTACAACATTTTTTACTGTAAAACGATTCTGAGACATGCGGTTAACAGTGAGGTATTTACAATATTTTTACTACAAAACGATACTGAGACATGCAGTTAACAATGAGGTGTTTACAATAATTGTTACTGTAAAACGATTCTGAGACATGCGGTTAACAGTGAGGTATTTACAATATTTTTTACTACAAAACGATACTGAGACATGCAGTTAACAATAAGGTGTTTACAACATTTTTTACTGCAAAACGATTCTGAGACATGCGGTTAACAGTGAGGTATTTACAATATTTTTTACTACAAAACGATACTGAGACATGCAGTTAACAATAAGGTGTTTACAACATTTTTACTGTAAAACTATATTGAGACATGCAGTTAACTTTCATCACAAGTGTTATTGCGATGTTTCTTTGGTTAACAAGCTTCAGTGTTATATATTATAGAACTAAACATGTTTAAGTAAACATATAGTAAACATGTTTAGTTCTATAATATATAACACTGAAGCTTGTTAACCAAAGAAACATCGCAATAACACTTGTGATGAAAGTTAACCGCATGTCTAGTAAACATATGGAACACGATAAATGGCGAACAGCATTATCTATTTTTTATTTCGAAAAAAAAAATAGCCAACAGTAACTTGTACTGCATTTCTGATACAATACCATGTGAAAACCTAAATAATGCGTGACAAACGAATTGTTCATTGTTTGTTTATTTTAGCGCAAAGCCTCGAACCTGGTTTTCTGCGCTATATCAACCGCGGAAAATCGATCTTAGCGATGTAAGTCCGTAAACGTATCGTTGATCCACGTAGCAAACGACTTCGAATATACATGTAATTTAACACCGTATAACATCAAATAATGAAGTTTGTGTGATAAAACTTCATGTATCATAAACCATATATGTACAAGGTTTCTGGAAATTATATTATTAAAACTATCCACACTTATTTCCGAATGTGTTGAAACTCTTACTCCTATCACGCCTGTGTTTCACTACCGTTATATCTTTTGCCATTTGAAATATAACTCTATGAGATTCTAGTAGCTGTTATGTCAGTAATTAAATGCTTCTGTTGGTATAACTTCCGGACCCGCAAGGAAATCCTAGTCGCTCTGGTAAGATCCTACCTGTACAAGTAATAAACAAATGTGTAAAAATTAAGTATGATGTAGGGATAGCAATTCCAAAAAGTGCAGGAACAAGATATGGATGAATAAACAAAACCATACAAAAATCACTACAGAAGTAGCCACTTAGTCAATCTTTCAAACTTATGGTTATTAGCCACTGTAAGACTGTAGAGCACTATTCAGTATAAATGCTTTTATTCAAATCTGAATTCACGCAACTGACAGAAATTCGACATTTAGTTGTAGATAAAAGTTATTCTTGGAAAGATTTGGCTTCTTATGTAGGAATTTTTGTATTGTTTTGTGTATTTTAAGTTTTGAATTTTTTTTATTACTTGTTCCCCCTTTTTCAAAAAAACAATTTCATTGAAGTAGGCTGATAAGTGATTATTTTTATAATTCAATGGTAATATATATCGTTAATATCATATCGGTTTTATCAGTTTCTTCATTTCACTTGTAAAATGACCTCAGATATTGGTATTATACCCTACAGTTGGCTACTATAGGTTATCAATAATCACTGGTCATAATCTTGACTTCTTGGGTCCTAATGTTGAGGAACCTACAGTAAGGAAGGAACGTATGAAAAATGTATAGCTGTGTCATCCTTATATTCATGTTTGCATTACTTTTGGCACTGCCATCCCTTCGTCATTTTACATTTACAAAATGTATTTTTATTATTTATTTTGTGACGTTTTTTTCCACTGACTGAAATTTACTGTATTCTATGTAGGGGTTGGCTCCCTAAAGACACCACTTGTCTAGTGTACAAATCATTGAGTATTATACATGTTACAGTCAGCTAATGCTTATCTATTATTGGTTGTTAATCCTGTTTCACTCTGTGCTTAAGTTTTTTAAGGAAACACCAGATTTTTGTAAGTAGCTAACTTCAAGTGGTAATGATAACATGTTTTACACTAGAATTATTATTTATTTCATTAGCTTAAACTAAGCACTACTGTGCTTAATGATAACCTGTTCCCAAGTGCTCTTAAAATACTTTTCTGTCATACTAAAGCCATTGGGAAAACTTCACACATCCTTTGGCTAGTGTGGGAAGAGAAAAACGAAAGATAAACACTTTAGCTTTTTAGCTAGTTCCCAGTTTTCCACTTTATCAACATTTTCATTGATACTGGGAGTCTCACAAGCTGTGAAACAATGGCAGTTAGTTGCTCAAATAAGGCTAAACTCAACTTTAGCAGTTATTTGTAAGCATCAGAGAGTAATAGATTGAATGCGGCAACCATTTTTTTTTCTCGGCCCATCCCTACTTATTAAGCGCTACTGTGTTTAGTGATATTGGCACAATAGCTTAAAACACTCCTATGTTAAAATGTGTACTTTGCAGAATAATTATTCTTTATCTCGGTACTACCAAATATTTTAAGTTCAATACTTCGGACTATAGTTTATATGCGCATGACACAATAAAAGGTATGACACTTGTGTATATAGAGGTAGACGACGTCAATCGTTATGTTTTCTGGCCTGTAATCTTGGGGTTGCTTCTATTTCATACCCAAACGTTAAAACCTCTGTTTATATTGGAAGCATATCTTTTTACCTTCCCAACAAATCACTTAATGAACCTTCCCGTGATTAATTTTAATATAAAAGTCCTTAAGTGATACATTATATATTTTGTTAATCCGATATTTCCTCCCATGTGTACGAAACAGAAATAAACAACAATCGATAAAGTCGACCTACCTCAGCCCCAATTTTCGAAAATCTATTTTTGTTCTAATGTAAATTAGCATTAATTTCCAGAACCCTAAACAATTTTTAATTTCCTTTCAATATTAGCTCCAAGTGTCTCGAATTATCATATTAATGTAACTCCTCCATAAGAAAACGTTTTTATAACATCAGTCTAGAAGCCAAGATTGACGATTTCTCTTCATCGATAATCCTAGCACCTTGGGCAAATCTTTCCTATTAACAATTGTCGCTGAGCTATTTCTCTTCATCGATAATCCTAGCACCTTGGGCAAATCTTTCCTATTAACAATTGTCGCTGAGCTATTTCTCTTCATCGATAATCCTAGCACCTTGGGCAAATCTTTCCTATTAACAATTGTCCCTGAGCTATTTCTCTTCATCGATAATCCTAGCACCTTGAGCAAATCTTTCCTATTAACAATTGTCCCTGAGCTTCGCAGGATAATTTTGATATTTTAATTAAGCATTTCATTTTAACAATCGTTCTGAAATTTTCGATGGTTATTGCTTTTAACACTAATTATATTGTACTGTGGATAACTCTTTCTTTTAACGATTCTGATGTCTGAAATGACCATTCTTTTCAACCACAGTCCAGGAACTTTGAAGGATCGTTTAATTTTAATAGTTGTCCTAAAGCAGTGTTTCTCAGTCGGATTTGCCAAACGACCCCGCGTTTGGGCTTCGGTCGTCGCGATTCTCTTTCACCTCTACAAGGATGAAAAAATAGTTCGTCAGAGTTCATAACAAAGGTGATATGTGCATCTCTCATACACCTCGAGGACTAAAAAAAAATGTTGACTCAGTGCAAACAGCTCGCCCCTCTACAAACCTACTCGCGACCCACAGTTTAAGAAACACTGTCCTAAAGCTAGGACAAGTCTTTCATTATAACTACAGCCTCGAATTATTCTTCTATATTAAAGATGTCTCACAGTACCTACTAAACCTTGAATAAAACTTGGTAATTCTGGAGCCTCGGATGATCATTTGTTGCTAACTCTAGTATCAACATCTTGAAGCCACCTCCCCGTTAGAGAGCTTATAACAATAAAATTCGGGGTTCGATCCATTATGATGATTATAGCGTAGATAGATCACTGTGCAGCTTTGTTCTTAAATTACAAGTAAGTAAACAACAGCACCTTGACAAGCTTTTAACGATAGCCCTGAAGCTTAAAATTAATCCTTTTTTGTGGTTGTCGTGAAGCCTCAAATTCTCGATGATTTATTTTTCACAATAGTCCTACAGAATCTTGTACAAAAGGACTTTGCTTTTTATTTTATTTTGTTTTTTAATTTTTGAAATTTAGTTAAGGTATATATATATTTTATTTTTCTTGTTCGTCAGTTAATATTTAAAAAGAAATAGTTTCTTTTTTTTTCAGAAATGTGCAATCTATTCACCTGACAACTCATAAAGAGCGAGCGTTCGAAATTAAGAATGCCTTTAGAATCTGATGGTTATATATACATTATTATATACATATAATACAATCAACAAGTAAAATTTTATAACCGTAAGTTCTTGCTCCTCAAGGCAACCCTATGGTACAGACAGTTTAAATAATTCCTACAAATAAAACCCCATGCCAGAAACATTTTAGTTATAAAAAGATGGGGCTGACAAAGACCTGCAAGTACTTGTAGTTCGTTCGCTAGTTTCTTCTTGTTTATATGATACAGGGCCTTTACTAATTCTGTCACAATCACATGCGTGAACAATAAAATCATAAACAACATGCACATTTTTAAAGTATTTATGAATATATACGAATACAACACATTTCACCCTGTATACATTGGATTAGAATATTAGCTGGCTTATTGGTTAATGTTAGAAAACACGACCTAATTGCACTGGTTTAGGGCTAGTGAGTGATTTTGATGTTTTTATATATCCTCAAAAGTTGAGCACTATTGACTCATCTAACGATTTAAGTCAGAACCACGAACTGGTTTTACTTTCTCCAACTGCATGTTAATAATTAGGTTCTGCGCGTAATATACATCTGTGCTGTGAGTTCTGGATCTCCATCAAAGTGCTGTGAGTTCTAGATTTACATTAGAGTAGTGTAAATTCCGGATTTACTTTAGAGTGCTGAGAGTTTCGGATTTCCATGAGAGTGCTACGAGTTACGAAATACGTTAGATTGCCGTAAATTTCGGATTTACGTGAGAGTGCTGTGGGTTCAGAATTGACGTTCGAGTGCTGTTTGTTCCGGATTTACTTCAGAGTTCTGTGAGTTCCGAAATACATTAAAGTGCTGTGTGTTATAGATTTACATCATAGTCCTGTGAGTTCCGAATTACGTTAAAGTGCTGTGTGTTATAGATTTATATCGTAGTGCTGTGATTTCCGAAATACATTAAAGTGCTGTGTGTTATAGATTTACATCTTAGTTCTGTGAGTTCCGAAATACATTAAAGTGCTGTGTGTTATAGATTTACATCTTAGTTCTGTGAGTTCCGAAATACATTAAAGTACTGTGTGTTATAGATTTACATCATAGTGCTGTGAGTTCCGAAATACATTAAAGTACTGTGTGTTATAGATTTACATCATCGTCCTGTGAGTTTCGAATTACGTTAAAGTGCTGTACGTTATAGATGTACATCATAGTGCTCTGAGTTCCGAAATACGTTAAAGTGCTGTGTGTTATAGATTTACATCATCGTCCTGTGAGTTTCGAATTACGTTAAAGTGCTGTACGTTATAGATGTACATCATAGTGCTCTGAGTTCCGAAATACGTTAAAGTGCTGTGTGTTATAGATTTACATCATCGTCCTGTGAGTTTCGAATTACGTTAAAGTGCTGTACGTTATAGATGTACATCATAGTGCTCTGAGTTCCGAAATACGTTAAAGTGCTGTGTGTTATAGATTTACATC
>NW_013666520.1:36328-50858 GCF_000517525.1 Limulus polyphemus
CAATTAAAAAATTTACTTGTTTAATGATATGATATTACCTACGCGGACCCCAGGTTGGGAACTACTGCCTTAGAAAGGCATAACGTGTTCTTTGGCTAATGTCAGCAAATAAAGATTAGAGCATGGGTTAGTTTACAGGAGAATTAAAAAAGTCACCGGATATTCATAGTTAAAATTTATTTTCTGTTTATTTTAAAGATTATTATCTTAATTCTTCCCTAACCGTTTGTGGGTGTATATTTTCAACTCCAGTATTTTCATACATTTTTACTTTTAGTTTTCATTAGAATGTCAGTACTCTGAGTGTGAGCTAGTAAGTGTTTGTTTTTGTTCGTAAGTTTGTTTGTTGTTAAGCACGAAGCTACGCAATGGGCTATCTGTGCTGTACCCGCCACAGATATCGAAACCCGGTTGTCAGCGTCATAAGCCTTAAGACTTACCGCTGAGTAGTGGTATTATTAGTGCAAATAACACTTTTGTGTTTTTGGTTCGCTTTCCGCGTTGTGTTGAAGAATCTTGAATTTCGTAGCTAATGATAAAAACTTGCCTTAAAATGATGTGATATAAGCACATGTTAGTTCAATAAGTATTGTTCATTGGCATTGATAGAAATATGATTCAAAACTCTACATATTACAACAAAACACTAGTTAATCAGTTGTTGTCAGTAGTAACTTTGTACCACGTGGCGATCCTCAACGTTATGTTAAACGTTGCAAGACTTGTGATTTTCTCCAAAATGTAGACAGATAATGAGAAAATCCATCTTATCTATCGTGTTATTTTTATCGTCACTCATCGTTACTGGCAGTTTTATTATATAAGTGTAATTACAGTACAAAAAAAAATGTTTTTGTAAAAGATATTTTCGTACTTATTTATATTTTGTTTCTTGTTTTATTTATTTACTAGATAATAGATAATTTACACAGTTTTCTGAAGTGTAAAGATGCTTTTCAAAATCATACATTTACTTCATTTATTTACCAGTCATTTACTGTTTTTTACCCATTTTAATTTATTTTTATATTGAAGTTCTGTTATTTTCAAATCCCTAACTTATTTTAAATGCATTAGGTATAATTTTCGTTTTGTACCACGTCACAGAATTTTAAGTTAAAATAAAAGGCTTTTAATCTTCAGCACATTATGAGAACTGTGTAAACAGTGCGAACGATACACGATATAGTTTGTGTGTATATTATAAACTTTGTTTTTATATGCAGTCATTTTTGCTTTTACTATCATGAGTTTTTCCATGAACAATTGGGTTACACAATGGCTTTGTATGTGGCGACATCTGTTAGATATTACTCGTGGCTGATAATTAATTATTCAGCATAGAAAACATAACAGTACAATTGTTGTTATTGAAACTTAAGTGTGTGTGTTTTTTTTTTAATTGTGAGACAGATATTGACATAAAATTATATTACCTGTCGAGAAGGAGCATATAAAAGTATTGTATAGAAATTCATCTAAGGATAACCTTCAATGATTGAATCTGCGCTTACTAACAGATTAGATTACCTTACATTTAATCTTGACCTTTTTTTTTTCTTTACGTTACGTCAGATACCAGTAAATATACATAATATTTGTGAGAGGCATACAAGAATGCTCAGTTTTACATGTTTCAACCAATCAAAAGCATTTAACTCCTATAATCTCAACCTTTTTACCTTAATGATAAATATTATTTAGTAATAATAAATACCAGTAAACATATACATAATATTTGTAATAGGTATACAAGAATTCCCAGTTTTACATGTTTAAAGTGAATATTAAAGAAATCTTAATACACGTGAGTTTATTGGTTTATATACAAACCAAAAGCATCATTTATAATTTCGTGATTTTCTTCTTTTCAGTACCTTTCAGAACTTCTCGACAGCTAAAGAATTAACTGGATTTATAGTTAAATGTAAAGACAAACATTTCATTCAATCCATTTAAAACTTGAATGGAAAATCTTGTAACAATTATTCTAGATAACAAAACAATCATGAAGAAACCTCTTCCAATAAAGTCTTTAAACAAAAGAGAAACCAATTTGATAACACGATAAACAATTTTCTTAGGATAACTTTTTTATTAAATAATATATTAATACAGCCAACATCATCATCAAAATAAAATACTATAGTTTTCAATTTCTAGCCGTCTTGTGTAATCGGATGAAAAAGCTACAATATCAAAAGAAGCTAACCCACAGTTTGGTTATATTATGATAGTTTCTTAATAAAATCTTATTGTCAACTGTTATGGTTGATACCTGTTGTATAATTAGTATTCTTATACCTAATAAATATACAAAAACTTATGTAATGACTCTATTGGATAATAGATGGTGCCACTTTAGCTGTTCTATTTATGTTATGTACCTTTCAACAGAAGTATTTCACCTTATAAAATGCACAAGAGTCCTATTAAGGCAAACAAATAAGTGAGCCATAATATTTTAACCAGTAACAGAAGCTTATTCAAAGATAACATTATTTTTTATATCTGGAAAAAATTAAGGGACGCTTTCCACCGAAATATGAATCATCATTATACCTCCTACGTCTAACTTCTGACACTGGTTTGTTTGTAGTTAAGCACAAAGCTACACAATAAGCTATATGTGTTCTGCACACCACGGGTATCAAAACACGGTTTTTAGTCCGCAGACATACTGCTGTGCCACTGAGGGGCCTTCTGAACGCAAAGAATGTATTGAATATTTATTTGATATTTAACATGTATTTTTTTTAAATTTAGAAATACGAAGTATTTGCAATTTTATTCTTTAACTGATAATATTTCCGTTTGAATATTTGGCATCAACATGACAGGCATATAATAAAAAATGGTGGTGTTTTTAAGGCGGTGGGTACATGAAGTGAAAGTGTGGTCAACATTTTTGTTGTTATACAACGTGGCAAATATGTTTGCAAAACTTTATTTATTTGCGGCTACCTGGATTGCTTAGAACTAATGTAAAAGTACGTTATTTAATATATGATATAAAGTACTGGGATATCTTAAACAACGTAGCTAGAGTCCCATTTTCATTTGTTCACTTTTTCCTTTTATATTCAAAATTATGCACAAAATATGTTGAACGTCCGACATAATTAATAAGTTATAACAGAATTGATTTGTTGTGTTACAGATAACACTCTAATGTTATTCCAAATCCACTGAAACATGATTTAGAAACACCATTTACTTTGTGCTACTACATCGTATAATAACTTGAGAAATTGGTATTTTGTTCGTCTAAAATAAATTCTTTTAATATTATCGTTTTATTGTTGTTTAAGGAAACTAGTTCACAAAGCAATAACTTATCTCATCAAGCCATTTACCTTTATTGGCAAATATTCATTCTTTCTTATAAATTTCATCCTTCTGTCGTGTATTGTTTATTTGTTTGTTTGTTTCTATGGCAACGTTACTAAAACTGCCGACCAAAAGGAAAGCAGTCAGCCAGCATTGCCCACCGCCAAATCTTGGGCCACTCTTTACAAACAAATAGCGGGATTGATTCTCACATTATACTGTCTCCACGGATTTTGAAAGGGTTGGCATGTTAGGTGTCATGTTTCAATCCCGCGACTCGCATATTGCAAGTTGAGCACTCTAAAAATAATCCGTATCCTGATCGTAATGAGGTGAATTTGTTTAAATTCGTGGACTTGTAAAATATTTTAAATATTTATTTACTAGCTGGAATACCAGTCCCCTGTAAATTCGTGATTAAGGAAAGGTTATCTTAGGACAAGAAAAGTTGCTTCCCTTATACGTAATTGTAAAAAAAGAAAAAATTCTCATAAAAACTGCAAAACACAAAATGTGAAATAACATATTTACATGTATCTCCACATGGACCCAACAAACTGGCCAGGCATGGCCAGGTGGTTAGGGCGCTTGACTCGCAATTTGAGGGTCGTGGGTTCGAATCCCCATCCCACCAGACATGCTCGCCCTTTCAGTCGTGGGGGCATTATAACGTGACGGTCAATCCCACTATTCGTTGATAAAAGAATAGCCCAAGGGTTGGCGGTGGATGGTGATGACTAGCTGCCTTACCTCTAGTATTTCGCTGCTAAATAGGGACGGCTAGCACATATAGCCCTCGTGTAGCTTTGCGCGAAATTGAAAGCAAACCCAAAAAGCCTCCATACCAAATTTGGCGAAGATCCATCAACAGGAGGTAAGGTAGAGGTAAAAAACACAAAACGCACATAAAAACCGCAAAACGCAAAACTGAAACTTTGTATGTTATCTCCCAATGGACCAAATAAACTTCCATACCAAATTTGGTGAAGATCCATCTACACTCTGCTAAGTAGTTACATGGACATACAACAAACAGCACTATTATATTTATATAGATTAGGTTCTGAAAATCAATTTAATTTTTTTAAAACCTAGTTACCATGTGACTTAGTTGTTACCTGTTTAAATCAATACTGACATGAGTTGGAGTAGTTATAGATCAATATTCATCAGCATTTTAAAAATCAATATTAATTACTTTAGATAACCTCCTGCAACTAATTATAAATTTAAACTCTAAACGGAAAGGGGAAATATATCGGGTAAGAACAGTAACCGACTGATAAAATAGCCGCAAGACGATAAATTCTCAAGAAAGAATAAAATAAATATGCAAAGTAAATTTAATGTTATAAATTCGACTCTTTACTTCCACACAGAGCGTGTGGTATTTTACTCTAAACTTACAAGCTTTCTGACTGACCAGCCTCTAGTGTATGTCAAACACTGTTGGAGCAAAAGTTCTTTCTCACTCGAAAAACCAAAGTTATTGTGTTTGAACTGCACTTTAAAGTCAAACCAAAACCATAGTGCATTATCCTGTAACCCTAGACGACCTACATCGATATCGTTCTTATTACGCTGTTAATGGAAGATTAACTTCCATTTCATACCATATTGAGCAAATCTCTGTATGACTCATCTGTCAGGAAAGAGGAGACACAGAAGCTCTCTTGAACGACCACTGTTATGTGTAACATTGTCCTTATATAATGATTATGGCCTGGTGGTTAGGGCACTAGACTCACAATCTGAGAATCGCGGGTTCGAGCCCCGTTCCCGAACATACTCTCCCTTTCAGTAATGTAACGGTCAATCCCACTAATCGTTGGTAAAGGGTAACCCAAGAGCGAACGGTGGATGGTGTTAACTAGCTGCCTTTCCTCTAGTCTGTCACCTTAAAATTAGGGAAGGTTAACGCAGATAGCCTTCTACTAGCTTTGCATAAAATTCAAAACAAACAATAAGTAATGACTAAAGAAAGTTTACGACTTCCAATTGTAAGGGCGTTAACTAATCACAGAACACTTGCATGAAAACATTTTTATAAATATTCCTAAATATACTTGAATAAAGGTATGTTCTATTCTAGTCATAGAAGAATAAAACCTAAAGTTTTGAAGTGTCACTCATCCCACTCTTTCACATCATTAATAGCCTCAGAATATAAAAATTAATCTGAAATAACAAATTTAAGTACCTAGCTAATGTAGTCATGAATTTTGCAACAAGATGTCAGCACATTCACATGTAGGAAGATCAAAGGATAACTTTATTAATGAAACAAACATCCTCAAACAGCCACGAAAACAAGACAAAACAAAATGAGGAATATCTAACCTTATCGAAAACCAAAACGTAGAATAAACTCAAATCGGGAATAAAGTGAAATCAAACAAAAACAATCAGAACTAAAGATTGTATCGTACAGCATAAATAAAGTTAACAACGTTACTCATAGTAATCATAGTAAACTAAAACAAAAATAAAATCCAACTATATAAAACCTAAAGTAATACAAAACTGTGCAGGATACAAAATGAACTCAAAATAAACAGAATTAAATCAAACAAAATGAATTGAACACAGAAGAAGGAACACAGTTGGGTGGTTAGAATTCTAAACGAAATAAATATGGTGAAAAAATTAAATAGGATGACGATTTTTTTTTTGTTTGGTTGTTTTAGGGCAAGGCTATACCATAGGCTTATGGTATCGACATTCATGTCACCCTGGGTGGAGAATGGTGCTATATAGGACAGATTCATAGCTGATGTAGCACTCAAAACTTTAGTAGTGAGTAATCCCCCCTCAGTTTAAAAACCTACTTCTACTACTTCTTGTTCTTATCCAAAAGACTAACCTTCTTCTTCAGGGAAGGTATACACTGGCCCTGATGTATGTATGATAAAATTTCCTTCCATCTTATGATCGCATTGTTACACTCTTTACCTTTTTGGAGACTATCTTCTCATTGAAGATGACAGGAGCTAGTTAGACTGGTTTTGTGTTCAATGACAACGCACCACCCACTATTGTCAGGTTATTGCATGTGGTGTTGGGTCACCAGAGTTTGTTATACATAAGACTTGATGGCTTTCTTCATTGTTGGATTGCAGTCTGGTGTCCTTCTATCGGGATTGGTTAAGCCTGGAGATCAAGAATCATAACCAGAGTGACAGGAACTCCAACAAGCACCTAGTATCATTGTTGTCTGATAAGAGTCCTCTAGTCTTAGAAAAATACAAATGTAAGACTATCTGACTATCAAAGTGATGAAAAAATCAAACAAGAGAGCCAGAATTGAAATCTTTATATTAACTCAGCCTCTGGTAGATCAGAAATTCAATTAACGAAAAAGAGTTAAATGTAACAGCCAATTAGACCATGGCTCCATCTTTTTTTAGGAAAATTTGGTAATTAGGATGTAGTGTACATGCCACTCTTTACAATAGGATGGTGTATGTCATCATTCTTCTTCTCTAAGTGCCTGTGGAAGTCCATGCCACCAAGTTTATATGGAACATAATACACATAGCTCAGCCTCTGGCTAAACCATGCTTTTACAACAGCCTTACCACTCAGTGAGTATAGACATCACACATATACATGAATTCTTCCCAATACTCCCAGTACTGTTTGGTTGCTAAAGTAGGCTCTGGTTTCAATGGGGAAGGTAAGAGCTACAAACTGGTTTCCTACATTGGTTACTTAAGTTATACTGTTTGACAAGTAGTGACCAGGGCTTTTAATTTCGAAAGTTCCGTAACTTCTTTGTTCACACACTAAATGACATTTCTAAAACAAATTAACTATAATCTAAATGACAAATAAATCCAGAATTGGTTTATGTAGCCAACACAGCAATTATGGTATAATACCATAAATAAATATAGTTGATAAAAACTTCTTGTATAAGAAATATCATGTCCAGAAATGATATTGAGGTAAAACATTAAATTATATCCAAAATGTTTAGAAATATTCAATTCTGTAAACCAAACTCATTTCTTAAACAAAATTAGTTGAAAACCTTACATACGCCATGTTTCTTTTCAATCTGGTAAAAGTAAAAGTACTGACTAATCACCCAGGCTCCCTTCCTTTTACAGTAAACACATGGAATCTTTATCACAACCGATGTATAATTACATCGACCAAAGTAGCGCGGGTATCGTAGACTCGATCCTGCGATCCCCAGATCCCATTGAGCTACCAAAATGCCTTCTTTCCTTCTGAACAAACCAGTAAACTGCAAAATACTATTTTACCAACAACCCTAAAAAACGAGCGTCTACCTAACTTTTCATTTGGTGTGGTTTCATTTATAATACCAAACTTTCGACTCATTCTATCATTGAAAAATCACCCACTTATTAATATTTCAGTTAAAAAACAAAATAACTTAATATATTCTTTACCAGTACTACGTAAACAGAGAATGTATATTGTGTTTCTATCTTAATGTAGTCTAAGTAAGCTACTACAGTGTTTAGTAAACTTATATCATACATCAATATTCATGCCAAGATTTTTTTATTTTTCTAGACAATTGTGCTCCTGTAAACTTTAGGTTCTTATAAATAATTGAACATACACATATAAATTTATACATAGCATAAAAGATGCATGCATACAATATATATATTAATCCATGCATACATTTTAGTATGTGACATCACCATTGATCGACAACCCAAATAACCATGACAATCGATGCCAGCTATTGATTCAATGCAAGCAGTTGGAAAATATCTTGAAAACAAAAATAGTAATAGACAGAAATGAACAAAACGAGTTGTCTGTGATATATAATACACCATTAAAATTACATCTCATGCTATTAACTATAGAAGAGATGCGCGCGCACACACACACAGTCTAATTTACTAAAAGCGCTAATGATCACAGCAAAATTACTTTCGCCATCACAGCATTGCAACCACCTGTGCATTCGTTGCACATCTGACTAGTGCTCCCATCTAGGAGTGAAAAAAAACACTAGATCGGGTAAACATAAAAAATAACTCCGACCAAACATGATATGACACACACATTCTCCTGAAGTTTATTTAATACATTTCAAAGACTGGTATGAACCTACGCTACTAAAAGATATGATCTCGCACTGACTGAGATAAAACATAGGTCACATTGGTTAACAAATAAGGTTGCTCAAGAAGTTTTTAAAGGTAAATATCTGCCAACATTCACAACAAAACATAATCTTAGTCCTCAGAAAACAAGAATGACAAGGTCCTTTCAGCTTGTTGGATATCATCAACAACTGACACCAACTTTCAATGTTCTAGAGTTTTATCTGACAATCTCATCTGCCCTCTCTGTTTCAATTTAGTGAGTAACACACAATATTATCCACATATATGATGCTATAACTCACTAACTGAGCAATTATTGCAAGAAACCACACTGATATCTCAGATACTACTAAACATAAGTCAATACGTTGGAAAGTAACCATTTCAAATCCCTTTCAATGGTTGATCTGTCAAATAACCAATCATCTTTATTGTTTAAGTAGTTGATCACAGCAAGACCAATTAGGAAGCTGATTTTAGCACCCTGACCAGCTATCAGAGCAGCAAACTGCTCTTGAGTAAGCAATTCCTGATCTATCTCCCTACAGACTGTTATGTGTGTAGTACCAACATTTTTCTTCTGATCATCTGAGGCAACAACATAAAATACTCTAACCATAATCAAAATTAACTTTTGATTTCTGAAGCAACCAGTTCTCGAGATGTTCAACAACGGCATCAGTTGCTGACAATTCAATACACTTGCCCATATTATGTGAGCGTTGCATTTCATATTTAACTTCATTGGGCTATCAACACTTAAGGTACAAGTCACTCCAGGCAGAATTGAGTTGCTTATTTTCTGCATGACTTATTGAATAATGTGTCCTCTCCACATATACCTGTAGACACTGTGGTACATCTGCACTGATAACATCGTTTCTAATCTTAAAAGCAAGATATTCAAAGGACACCAACTAAGTTTGTGTGGTATGCCACCATGACATATTGTAGATGCTCATCTCAATCGGCTTGTTCAGTATCACAAATTTAGAAAACATAGACCACACAGGATGATGAAGTACGTGTTTTCATCATTCCTAATACTTGACACATCTCTCCAAACAAATGGCTGTACATGGTTTATGTGTACATGGTCTATGGGTACTTCTCTATGTGCTCTGAATCATACTATCAATTGTTGATTATCAAACAATAGAAAAGATTTAGCCTTCTTGGTGAAATAACTGATGATGATCAGCAGGTACTAATTACTTTATTAGTATTAGGCAGAATAGCAGTTATATTCAGGTTCTCACTAACAACTTAAAATGTGTGACCAAAACCTAGAATGCCAGTCACATTAGATGGCACATTTCTCTCATTTCAGTATCTAAGCATGAGCTTCATTATGCTTTCGAAAGTGACAGGTGTAGACAGTCAGTCAATCAGTCATACCTTAACAAGCTTTCTCATCAAGGTAACATTTTGGCAGATTTAGCAACGATTTCATCCACAGCACTCAGTCTTTTTATAGCTTTGATGAGTTGGCAGTAATTCAGGCCTACCAACGTATTTATGTTATATATCCAGGTATTCCTTGGCCGTCTTTTCTTCTTGTCTCTTCAATGTTACTATAATTTCAATGGCTACTTACGTGTCCAAAATATTTTAGTTTCTTTTGCTTGATCATAGAGAGCAGTCTTTCTTGTTTTTGTAGTCTAAAGTTCGTCATTGGAACTGTGAGTGGTCCATGTGATTTTAAACAGTTTGCGGGAACATTTAATATAAAAAGCCTGTATTTACTTTTGTCTCTCACTGTGAGAGCTTATAACTCACATCCATACAGAAAGATTGGTTTTACCAGTGCCTGCAGAAACCTATTTTACGATTTGAGAAAGCTGCTGTTGCAGTTCAGATCCTGGATTTAACTTCACTTGTGAACTTTGTGTGATTGGTAATGGTTGTTTCAAAGTATTAACGAATGTGACCAGTTCTAAGTTTTATCAGTTGATGCAAATATGTATGTAATTGTCAGCTTTTATCATGTTTATGATCTTGCTCTTCTCACCACTGATTTCCATAGCATAGGGTCTAGATGTTGCGTCTCGGTATATTTTGTAACTTCTGCACCGTTTAGTACATCAATATCATCTGCAAGTCCCAGGATCTTAATATTTGGGCCTCTAGCTTACACAAAACCAGTAAAGTCATCGAGTGTATTGGTCATGATTTATTTCAGAAAACAAATTCAACAACTTAGGTGACAAAGGGCAACCATGTTGTATAGTTACTGTTGTTTGAAACCAGTTACTACATGTTCTGTTGATTAGCACTGTGCCTTCTGCATTGCTGTAAAGAGATTCGATGATGTCAACAACCCTTAAAGTGGTATAATGCTTTCTCTCTGTAGTCCATAATGCTTCATGCTAGACTCAGTCAAAGGTTTTCTTGAATTGAATGAAATAGTGGAATAGGGGTTTCTGGTTTTCAGGGTAATTCTCACAAAGGGCACCTCAGTTGAAAAGTTGTTTCATTGTGTTTTTCCTTCTCTAAAACCAACGTTTTCGACTGTTAGAATCCTTACCACCTTCAGTCTGTCAAGGATGACTCTCAGTAATATCTTGCTAGGATGACGGATAAAAACGATGGTTGTATGGTATGTGTACTATGTTATATTTCCTTTTTCAGAAGTGCAAAACTAATAGAATGGTTCCATTTGGTAGCAAATTTCTTATACAATAGTTGAAACACGTACTTTGCAGATTATTTGTGTTTTGGATACGCACGTGATTTTATTTTAAATTAATTTCCGTTAGCTTCAGTTCTGGTATTTCACCTGATAATGCTAGGTAAACTTAGTGATACGTGCCCCCCCCCCCAGTGGTACAGCCGTATGTCTGCGGACTTACAACGCTAGAATCCGGGTTTCGATACCCGTGGTGGGCAGAGCACAGATAGCCTATTGTGTAGCTTTGTGCTTAATTACAAACAAAACAAATAGTGAAACGTTGTGATAAAATAAACGAAAGTTTTACTCTGAACATCCGATAAAACGTTGACATTTTTTACGAGCTTCCCATCTGTTTATATCTCTCTTTCCGTTATTTCTTTCATTAGAATAACACGTCCTTAGGTTGGTAAAGGTATATATACATTGAACACCATGGGTTTTGTCCTTAAATACTGACATGTCTAAAAAACTGATTACAGTATCGTTTATTTCCTATAGTAACAGTTCAAAAAAACATATAGTAATTAAAAGCGACACTCTGTATTTAAAATCTGTGAACATTTATTTCATATTGAAATTCTAATTGCACTATTAGATATTTTTCAATCATTAATTAGTTTAATAAGTCAATCTTAAGATGTCATAATATTAAGTATTTACTTATTCTTCAACGTATTGCAAAAGTAATGTTGTCGATCTACATTTTATATAGACCCTTATTTAAATAAACGTTTTTGCATTAGATCAATACGACCAGCGCTCGAGTCGCAGGAGAACACTGTTCCGGCAGTTTCTGAAACCTTCTCTAAATAAATAAAAATATTTTTTATAGCAAACTATGTTCACATTTAACCACCCACATGTAAAAATGTGTCAAAGATTACCGCATTTACGACGATGCTTTGTTCTGGGATGTTGCTACAGTAAATTCACGTTGCCTTACCATGAAACGGAATGAAACGTTTGGTGTTTTTGTCCATTTATTGTGAGTGTGTGTGTGTGTGTGTGTAACATTTTCCATATGTGATTCAATCTATATTCGCCCGGCATGGCCAGGTGGTTAGGGCGCTCGACTCGCAATTTGAGAGGTCGCGGGTTCGAATTCCCGTCACACCGAACATGCTCGCCCTTTCAGCCGTGGGGGCGTTCTAATGTGACGATCAATCCCAAAAAAAGAGTAAAAGAGTAGCCCAAGAGTTGGCGGTGGGTGATGATAAAATAGTGAAAACTATCTACCAAATATAAACCATATTTTTTCAGTCACTACTTTTTAAACATTTCTATTTAATTAACTTATCATTTTAATTTTTCGTTTTGACCGTTTTCTTATTAGTTTTCATTAACTAAAAAAAAAAAAAAACACTGATAAAGGTACTTTATTTTTAACTGTTTTTAAAATGATATAGTGCGACAGCGATTCTTTTCCTTAGGACTCAAGCACTGAATCTGACTCTTTTAGCTCTAAGGGTTAAATATGATTGGAACGATTATATAGATCCTACATGTTGTCTCTGTTGCTTATTATTGGTTACGTTGTTCATTTTGGCTTCTGATTTCAGTTAATTTGACTGGTTTTCTTTTATGTTTTTAATTAAAGCGTATCCAAGGATGATTAACTGTGGTACAGTTTAAGTTAGAAAGAAATGTGGAGATTTGGATTCATCAAACACGTCCTGAACGATATATTTGGCAATAAATAATAACAAACCGGAAAATGAATAAATAAATCTCTGTTCTAACAAATCTTCCATTGACACGATTTTATATTACTTGCCTTTAAATTTCAGAAATCGGTAGATCTCGTTAGCACCATGATCAATAGTATCCAACATGACTCAGCTTGCTGAATTGATGTTCTCTGTTGTTGTTGTTTTTTGGTTTTTTATCTAATCTTTTCATCATGAAATTCATATTTTGGCGAGGAAAAAAATGCACAAATAAATATAGAGTTAATGTTATGTTAACATGAAGTATTATCTGTTATCTCACAGGGTTGATGTGTGTATGTAGAACAAGAATGTGATTTTCTGACTGAGGCAGTTAATGATACAACTATTTTAAACCTATCTTGGCGTTAATTTTGCAATATGCTGACTCATTAGCAATATGCCAATGAAACAGAAACTTACATTTGACCATAACATACCTATTGACTTTGATCTACCTCTAAGCCTAATATTTGACCTTAACCTAAAGTAGTAGATGACCTCGAGAAGGCATCACATATGGATATAGCTATATTGTATGAAAGATGCTGCTAATTTACGAGTGAAATATTGTTCGTGAATAGGTTTATTTACTAACTATATTACTGGACTACAAAGTTGGAGTCCAGTTATTATAAATTTCCTGTCAACCATAGTATGCAAGGTAGGTGATAGTCCAGATTTGTGTTTTCAAGAAGCCAGTTTTTATTCAATCTCTGACCATTGAAAGATAGTTTACAAACTAGTATAAAGTAGTTTTACATAGTCAAGTCAACATATTCCAAAGCTAACCAATCATTCATAGCCACCTGACTGATATTAATCAGTTGCTTCAAAATCAAAATGAAATTATAACGTACGTGGAAAGTTCTTCTCTAACTTTTACCGTCTCAATAGAGAACGAAGGTGAAAATATCCCCAACGCCTATCATTTGGGATTGTCATCTTCCTTGTTCTTTCTTATTTCAACTAAAGATAATTTGTGTAAACAGTGATCATCACAATGCAGAGAAAAAACAAATGTCTACACAGTGAGTCACCCACACCAAAGATCTCAGGTCCAAAGTTTGCAAGATTTTTAAATATAATAGAAATATTTAGACTATTCTATTCACGTAGAGGCCGTGGTCAACGTGTCGGGCTGTGAATCCGGGGGTCAAAGGTTCGCGTCTCGTTGCTGCAAAATCGCGCTCCCCACTTTAGGACCATTATAAAAGAAATGGTTAAATCTCACTATTCGATTAGATGCTGTTGACAACCGCCTTCACTCTAGCCTATCAGCTCAAAAGTATGAACAATTAGCGTAGATAGCCTTTATGTGACTTTGTGCAACATCCGAAATAAACAAACAAACTATATTATCAAAGCTGTGTATATCTTTAACAGAGCTAAAAAGGTTAGTTATATATGCAGGTTGAATGAACTAATGATTATGGCCGTTCATATCGTTTTCATTCATGAAGCCTTAGTATGTTCATTAACACTATACTGTTGTGTCAATTTGTAAATACATTTGAGCTGTTAACATCACTGAACTAATGCAATATGGTCAGAGACGGATTAAGACACCTATGGTTCCGGATCAGTAAATAATATGGCGACCTCTCATGCATAGTATTTTTGTTGTACAAGACAAGTGTTACTTCACGGTTAAATATACACAGCGTGGTCACAAGTAAATAGACACTACCTTTTGAGAAAAATGAAATTTTTCAGTCATA
>NW_013666520.1:51858-54621 GCF_000517525.1 Limulus polyphemus
CATAAATCAGTTAAATGACGAAAAATTAGGTGTCTCTTTACTTGTGACCACTCAGTGTACACCTTGGTTTACAGTATATGTATATTTATAATTAATTTCAGTTTTTTTTGCATATATATATTTTTTAATTGTTAGTCCTATTTTAACAACATAAATGTTGTTCGAAAAAATTATCATTCATAACTACAATAAAATTTCAAATAAACTCATTTCCTTTCTAATAATGCTTTCTTTTTCAACAACACTCTTCGCATGCAGTATCTTAGCCTCACATTTTTAGGGCCTCCAGCTGCGCCCCAGTTAATCTGCCACTGGATATGATGTACTTAGACAGGTTGCTTGTCATAAGAATAAAACATAAAATGATTACTTTTATAACAGAAAAGATTCCATGTTTTAATATAGTCTAATATTTTGAGTCACTAGACATTGAACGGGACATTTCTCTTTTCGAGAAGAGTGTTACCTTTTGAGCCAAAATGTATTATTTTTATTTTATTAATTATATTGATTTTATCATGTATTTTGTGTGCAAAATACCATGTATAATGTTGAAGTTCAATGTTCGCGCATATGTAAAAAGATGTTGTGTCTGTATTAGTAAATGTAATAATTTAAAGTTTTCTTATATATAACAAAATAAATTACAATTGAGGTCTCTGGTGTAGGAGTTTTATGTAAATATTGTTTTAAATATACCACCAGCTACGTATTTTCACAAGGTTTAACAAAAAAATGTCTGGTGTACCGACGTGTTACGTCACAGATATATCTAGCATCACGTGAATGTGCTTCGCGCCTAATCGCAAGCGGCCATTAGTAAGAGGTCATTGACTGTCTGAGGACGTCTGTTGGAGTAGGGAGAATCAGTGTTATATATAGATATATATATATCAGTATCCAAACTTCTTACTCGAGTTAATAAGTAGTCCTATTGTATGTAGCTTCCGTTTAGTAGAAAGATATTTCGAATAGTGTACAACACAGATTATAATGATTTAACTTTACTAGGAAACACAATGTCATTATATTTTAAATCCCAGACAAAGGGCTTCAGTACACACAACTTGGCAAGTTTCGTCGAAATTCGTGTGAGTTGTTCTGATAAAAATTTTTAACAAAGGCCAAAAAAACGTACATTTTTCTTAGGCCTACATTAGTTGGAAGCTAGATCTTAAAAGTACAAAATTCCATGTACAAAGTGAAGATACAAAGAAGAAAGTTACGCCTGAGGTTACAACCGTTATATTTCGACTGCTCAGTAATCAGGAGTAAACGTAGTAAATTTTTCTGTTGCAGTCCCACTCCCAGCAGAAAATGTAACGTTAGAACGTGTCTTTGTAGATATTTTTAGATTTGGGTAAGTGCATAATTTTGTTCTAAAATAATGTTTGCTTTATTATAATATAAATCATGGAATATAAGACAAGTCTTAAGTAAATATATGTTAGGCTATAATATGCCACATTCTATAGTAATGATTTATTAAATTATCTATGCTGTTTTTGTGGGTCGTTGTTCACGTTATTTCTATCAATGTATCTTGTAATTGTATATGTAAAGAAGACGAAGGTAATCGTACTAGTACTAGGATTCCTAGTGCTTGAAAGTGAAATAACTTAAGTGCAGAGAACAGAGCCAGCAGAAGAACGGAATACAACTAATACGTACTGTACTAAAACTAATGGAAATATTGATTTTTCAGTGTGGAAGGTCATTGTCCTCATTTTGCCAAAGTAGCATACGTGAAGTTGTAGTGTGCAACTTGCAAGGCCACAACTTCATCAGAAATAGCAAATACTACTATTGAAAACTATAAAGTCGTTATAAAGCATGAAAACCACTAAATGGAACCCTTCACGTGTTTAAAATAATGTACTTTAAGCTAATTACACACACATCATAGTCAGGAAAGCCATTCCGCCAGCTCATATAAATATACCTTTAACAGATAAATCATTTTGCAGTAGAAGTCTTGACCTTGGCTTCTAAAGCTTAGTCACCCCTAATATTAAATTTTGGATTTACAATCTATTCATTCCATCACTCAGACAAGAGTCCACCATATTACCCAAGCCAACAATTTTAAAAACCTGAATTAAGCCATTTATATTAGTTAATATTTACTCTTAAACTACAAAATGAACAGTTAACTGAAAGCCTTAATATATCAAATCTTTAATTTTTTTTTCTGTCTGCAACTCCAAGATATATCTTTTGCACTAATTATGTTTGATATGTGGTTGGGTTTTTATTTTTGGTTAGACATTTATGGATACAAAGATATAAAAAGTTACAATTATCTGTGATTAGTTGTCTTTTTAGTCAAGTTGAATGTGGATAGGTAGAGTGGGCAGTCTGAATGGCTTTCTGTTACTGTGCTTGGTATGTTTTAAATAAAGTGACAATAGGATAATGTTAAAATATTTTCCTCAGAAACACCAGCAGAAATGTGAAAAGATGCATTTAACATATAATGAAAGACCAGTAAATATTGAACTATAAACATTTTCATAATGAAGTAATGATAACTTTCCAAATATTAAGTATTTCAACAAAGATTACTAAATTCGATGACGAGGAACCCACTTTGAGACTAATAATGGCTGGAGACTGCTTAAATGGGTAATGAAGAAAAACTTTAATATAAGTTTAACATGACAGCAAATGTACAACGTTTCGACAAGGTTTTGTCATCATCAGGTATTAAAAGGTATGTGATCAAGCCTTGAACAATTGTCAACTTTTTTGGCTTGCTTTTAT
>NW_013666520.1:55026-79339 GCF_000517525.1 Limulus polyphemus
GGGGTGTTGGTTTAGATTACTAAAGCAGAAATTCCATAAATTAATAAATAGCATGCAACTCTTTACATAGTTACTGAAGCTTTTTTCAACTTGTTATAATAAAATCATCTAATTATCATTTAGATCTGCTTCATTAAAAGCATTCTCCAGCCAATCACTATACTAAATAAGTCATTCAGATAACCTCTTATCCATATTTTCTCAAGAGAAAATAAATTGAGAGATCTTAACATAAAATAACCATTCCACTCCCAGAATCATCCTAGTAACCCACCTCAGAATTAGTTTTTTTAATAAATCAATGTTTTTCTTGGATCAGGAGATGAAACCTGAAAAAAATATTACACACAAGACCTAATTAGTGATTTAAATAAAATATAATTGCCTATTTTGACTTGTAATCAGTGTCTTTAAATACACCCTAAAATGCAATTAGCTTTATTACTATTAATCAATAGAGCACTGTCTCAATGGCATGACTGACTTATCTTACCACTATGCTAAGATCCTTTTCTTCATTCATGCTATTAAGTAAGTTCCCTTCTACATGTGTATTAAGCATGTGTTCCAAATTATGATAATCCAAATGCATTACCTTTTATATAATTACAATAATCAAAGGTCAGTTGCCAATTATTTGTCTAAACATCCAATTGATCCATGTCATTTTGTAGTACATCAACATCCCCCTTGCAGCTAAGAATGAATATTATCTCAACATGTAGCAAATTATTAAACCTACTAATATAATGGTCACTCACTCCCAAGTTCCCCACTTCAACTTTTGCAGCCAAAACCTTACTAGTAGTTAACAATAAATCTAAAATTGCATCCACTCTGGTTGGCTCTGTGACTGCTTGATACAGAAAACCATCCCAAATCACTTCAAGAAACGTCTTTCTAGCGCTACTTGACTTCATACACTCCCAACCAATGTGTCTAAAATTAAAAGTCTGCCATATATATTGCATCAGTGTCATTATTAGTAACATCTCTCATCTCATTATACAATTTGTTATTGACATCATCTGCCTCATCAGGTGACCTATAGCAGTTACCAGTTTAAAAAAAAAAAATTTCCCTTGAAAACCCTTATTTTAACTTGCATAGATTCAACCACGTGAATACCATATTTCATCTTCATTCCCAACAGGATGCAGTTCGTCCCTTATATAAAGGTCCACCCCACCCTATCTTTTAAAAAGCCTATTACCTTTAAATAACCTACAACCTTCGATTTCAAAACAATTCCTATTATCAATATTCTCCATATATAATATCACACTCTTCTGATTCAACTTGAGCCCAGAACTTGTCTCTTGTTTTCCAGATATTCCTAGCATTAGATTAACAGCAACTAAGCTTATTTTTAAAAAATTTTTTAACTTATACTCCAACTCTTTTTCGTTTCTTTTTTTTCCAGTCTCCTCATTCCCATAGCTATTCTGTCAGTTTGTTTATTTCCAATTTTCCTGTTTCCCTAATCACTATGCAAGTTTACTAAAAGCTGTCTTAATTCAATTTTGTTTGAACTTCCTCATGTATCTTTCTACTTAGCCTGTTTAAATGAAACTCATCTCTATTGTATAATTCATCCTATCCCCCCAAACCAGCCCACCTGTTGCTCTAAGCATGCCGTTGATAATTTTTCGTTTAAGTCTTGGATCCTGCTAAATAATTCATTCTTACATGTAATCCAAGGGTGCATCTCGGGAAGGGCCACATATCTATTTCTATCCTTAGACCCCTGAAGAAGTTATTTTTCTTGAACACGTCTTCTGATGTACAATTTTCAATAACATTCACTACAAAAACAGAATGCTTTTTGTTACTAGCAACTAAACTGTCAACATGTTCTATAATGTCCTCTAATTTAGCATCAGACAAGCATTATAGTTGTAGTCTTTATCTTTCAATGTTATCCATCACAAGACTTTATTGGTATCATTAATGAGAGTTTCCTAATTACAAGCAGCCAAAGTTTCAAATCTATGAAACTTGTATCTTAATTTCAACTGAAACTGCGTTTATAGCCCTGTTTTGCTGGTATTCACCTGTGTAAACCCAGCAATCTCTTTTCACTTTCTCCCAAAGCAATTTTTACTCCAACCCTATTAATTTCTTGTCTTACTTCTGATATTTCTGCTCCTTATTTGTTTTTACTCACTCCAATAATTTTCCATAAAACCATCTCTACCTTATCCTCAAGCAAGCAAACTCTGAAGGTATATAGTACTGTACTGTTCATTCACCCGCCTCCAGACCAATAGTTGGCCAGCACTTCAAACCTAGATGAAGTAGCTGTAGTGCCTCTATGAACATGAACTTTTTTGATCAACTGTCAAGCCTCCAATTGGCAACAAACACTATCAGCCAATTGGATAATTTTTTAAGTGTTTTATTAAGCATTGTTACTAATTCACTTTCTGATTTTCCAGCACTCTCCTTAATTTCACTTAATTCATAATTATTGAATGACCATAATCCTTTGTTGTTGTTTTTTTTCATACTCGTACATCATAACCTTTTGAACTAAGGAAATTAATGAGATCCTATATTGAATCAATTTCATGGGAAACTAACCTCAAAATTCACTAATTTGGTAAAATGTGCTTTAAATAATGAAGACCATAGTTCTCAAAGAGCAATAAGCAGCAAAAATAGAATGAAACAGCTCTTCAAAATGAAAAGCAACTTTCATATTACCATCTTACTGTAAACAAATAACTTGTTTAATTAATCATTATTCATTTTCTTAAATTAGACTACCAGTCCAGGGATTTTAAGAAGGGATGTCAAGCTTCATATTTCACAAGCAAAGGTGTGTGGTGGTCAGTAAAATAGTTTTTATTATTATGTTTACTTCTATTTTCGCTCTAATTACTGGTTCTACAAGTAAAGGTGTGTATGGTGGTCAGTAAAATAGTTTTTATTGTTATATTTACTTCTATTCGTGTTCTGTTTCTACAGTGTAGCTGTATATTGTTGATGAAACTTGTGTAACAAATACCAGATACATATAGTTCATTATAAGAACTTGCATTAGAAAATAATAGTACATTGTGGAGATAGATATTGAGTAAAAATTCCTAAAACATTTACTACAATGCAGTAAGTTATGAAATGAACATTGTTTCATTAAGTTCAATATGTATGTGTTAATTCTTTTAAGTGTTACTTTGATCAAGTTTTTAAATTGAGAACATTATTTTTTTTATTAATGTTTTTTTTGCTAGTAATTTTCTGGAAGAACCGTTGAAAAATGTTCATTTGAAACTAGATCAATCATGGAGTAGTTAACAGTATTCTGAGTGGTTCCGAGTTTGAATTTTTGTATATAGTTTTAGCTTACAGATAGTCTTAGCATTTTAGTTTTTAATACAAAAACTCAATAATTGTTTTTGTGTTTGAAAGTTCAGTCAAGATTAACCTAAACGTATATTACAGACGTCTGGAGGAACATACAGGATTTCTGGATGGAGTAGACTGGTAGTGTACTCTCTAGATGACAATGATTGAAGATAAAGACAGGATACTTTTGTCTCTCCTAAATTTGGTATAACTATGTGAAACATGCTCAGATGCTCTGCTAGTTATATGCAAAATAAGTATACAATATGCAAAGTAACTGGTAAATCCTTACTTTTTCTTGTATTACTTTTCAGATGTTGGTATGATTTATTTCAATGCTGATTATGTCTTAAGTTTTTCAGCATTGAGGAGATATTATATGATGATTATTTTAATTGAAAATACATTTCTCAAAGTAGAAATGTTACCAAATATATTTCCAGCTCTTTTAAAACATTTATAGATTGTTATAGAAGAAAAAAATTCCTTATGCTTTATTTTGCATGATTTACTCAGCTTTTTCTGTAAGCATTTTCATTAACTGGGACCAAACTGTGATTTCAAAACATTTTTTGTTTTTAAGTTGAAATTATGTAATACTTATTTTAAACCAAACTGGAATGAATTGAATTTAAAGTTGATTTTTACAGTGCTGTGCTTGTATCAAAAAAAAAAACTATGAGACAAATGCTTAAGTTTTAAAAAATCTTCAGTTGGAGTTATTCCAGATATATATATTAATTTGTAGTGTTCTGCAACCAACCTTTACAACATTTTACGTATACAAGTTAAAAAATGGGGGAAAATATCAGGTGAGAACCAAATAGAATTTTTAATGAAGTTATTATATAAAAAATCAATAAATATATAAAAGACAACAAATACTCATGTTAGCTCATACTAATATGAATTTTCAGATGTAAACAATAGTACTCTTAAAAACAAAATCAAAAATCTAATTTTTATTAAGTTAAAAATAGGTAATTTCAGCCTTTTATACTTACCTCTGAGAAACATGGAATTAAATAAGGGATGAATTAATTATTCCATAATAGTGTAATATGTAGACTTGAAAAGAGAGTTAAAATAAGCCAAGTAGTTACTAAATTCAATATGACCTATCTATAGATAGGATTTTTCAAATTGCCTCAAAATAGATGATATAAAATGTAGTCAATGAGTTGTGAAAGGTAACCAAATTCTGTCTGTAGACAGATTATCATATTGTCTTAAAATAGAAACAATATAAAAATGTAAACACTGAGCAAAGAAGTTACATATTTGAGTTGCAATTTTTGATTGCAGATTACGCTATGAATGAGTACATACAAAACCTCTGGTTTCATTCTAGCACTTGATTAATTTGCAAAATAAAATTTGTGGTGAAAGATTTGGTTTATTTGCTGAGGTACTGAGATGTATTTTTTTCAATATGAAGTGTTTTATACAAGTTTCTAAAGTAACTTCAAATTGTAAAAGCACTAAAGAAAAATTTGAAACACATGTATGTTACATATTTGCTTTATATTTTTAGTATTCTCTTGAAAAATTTTGGTGTTCTGTATGTGAACACAAGATATAATTTTTGTTATATGTATTTAGCAGGCACCATGTTTATGCATTAGCTGTTTAGAAGCATTTGTGTCTTAAGCAAAGAGCTATAATAGTGTAAAAGCTTTACACAAGGTCATTAACATGATTGATGATTAGCAAAATGCCTAAAATTAATTCAGAAGTTGGCCTATTAGAATGGTCAACTTTTTTATAGCTTAGTATTTATATAATGGAATATATTATGTCTTGTTTGATATAATAGGCACAACTGTATGCATTACATACTACAAAGATCTACATGTCAATATTCTCACTGCAAGTCTAAAAATTAAAAGGGATATTCAATTCTCTAGAAAGAAAATGAACATTGCATGAAACAAGTTATGTGTATATAGATATTAAACTTCATGAGAATACTGAATGAAACAAAATCAGCTAGTAATAGTGTTAGGACTTTAAAAGAATCAACTTTCAGAATCTAGAAAAACCAAGTTTTATGTAAAACAGGAAAAAATTGGTAAAATACAAATAAAAAAAAAACATTTTGATAAGAAATTAAATTGTAGCAGAACTTCTCTTTAATAAGGTTGTACAAATTTTGAGAGTGACAGCTTAAACCATGACTGTGTATAATATAAAATTACATTAGCTTAAAATAAATTTTTGATTTTGGAAATTGTACATAGTTAGTGTTACTTTAATACATTTTTTTTAATAGTTTGTTTTTAAATGTAATGTGGTATTCACTCCCAGTTCTTAGAAATGTCACTATTACTATGTTCACATATCTACAGGTAAAAGCAGTAATGAAGCATTTATTGCACACAGTTTTACCTTTTCTTATGTAAACATAGTATTTTTGTTAATTAAATAATAATTATTAATATCGGGAAAATACAGGAGTGAATGCCTCTGTATGAACACCATCGTCTTGTATTTATGATATCTTGAGAAATTAATTTGTCATTTCTGAGCAGTTCCTTTTTTTAAAGAAGATTTAGTTATTTTACATTCAGTTACATGAATTGGTATTTGTATTATTCTGTTACTTATGTTTACCTTGATATCAAGATTTGTGGTTCTTTATTAATTTTCATAGTTCATGAATATTTATAGGATGGTGTACATACAGGAAGTTGATAACATTGTTGTATAAAAAGCGAAAGTGATAGTGAGTAAACTGGAAAAATTCTTTCCTCTTGAAAGGAATGAAGCAACCAGCATAAACTGCCCATTGTATGATAGTTGATCATTGTAATTTCTATGTTAAGATGTTATTTTTGGAATATGTGGATTGGTTGGTTGTTACTGTTAGAAGGATATGTGTGTGTTAGAACAAGACTGTCTGAATTGGAAATTATATATGTGTATAACTTTTAAATTAACTGTGAACTTGTGTTCACATTTTTGTGTCTATGCTAGGATTTCTAGTTTGGGTATTGTATGTTAAGTGGCATAAGGATATTTTTTTATCCTTCATTTTAAGATAGTAAGTTTTTATATTTAGAAATTTACATTTTGAAACAAAGTAAAAGTTGACAGTATTGGTTGTAAATTTAGAAATATTGGATGTTTAATACATACATCAAACTTTCTTAGATATTGTTTACAAAAAAAAGGTGTTTACAATGTGTTGAAAAAGTATACAAAAAATATGTATCTAGTTTATAGGGTCTAATGTCTAGTGATGAAATTGAAATAATAGACACATTTTAATACTTCTGAAAACTGACTTAATATGCAGTAACAAGTATGCCCTTGATAACATAAGGTAGACCTTATGCATAAGAAATGACTTCAATTTCTCATTACAATATTCATCCACACTATACATTATTTATTAGTCTGAAATCTAATAACTTTATGAAATGATAAATACTTAAGTATTCAACCCTACTGAGCAATTTTAAAGCTATGTTCTAATATTTTAGTCTTCATTCAGATCACCAAGACTTTAATGGCGAACAATAAATAATTAATTCCCTTTAGAACTTATTACTTCAAAAACTTTAATCACAAAAACAATCTTACAGGAAATCGCCAAAACTTTAATTTTTAAAGTCTTCATAGTGTACAGCTCTGAAGAAAACAAAGTACAAAATACTTAACTGTTCTTCCACTGTTACTATATATGTTATTAATAAATAATCATTTTTATTAAAGTAATGACTTATATGAAATGGATGTTGCATGTTTAACTGATATCAAACAATAACTTATCCATATAGTTATATCACAACATCCATAACAATTAATATTTGTTAAATTCTTATCACTTCTGTCTAAATACTATATATTTTGATGACTTTATTTTTTTTTCTCTATGACTAAAATTATTGTACAGTAAACTGCACAGACAAATTACTACTAGAATGTTTTTACTACCCTAAATCTAAGTGTTTTTTTCAAAAGATGTAAGTTCTGTCTTTTTTTTTATTTTGTGTGTGGAAATACTAGGAGATTCAGCAATGTTGAATAGAATGAATCAGAACAAAAAAGTTTGACAGAGCTGGGTGATAAGTGGAATTTGCTTGTTGATTAGACATTTGACACAAACAGCTACATTCAACTAATTTATTATTCTCACATGAGAATAATCTTCCTATTTTCAGCTTATTTTAGTTGTTTTTTTTAAAAGACCTTTTCAAACTACCGTTCAGCTAATATATACATTTTCAGGGACAACAATTTAGAATTAAGTTACATTTTCATGTACAACTGTATAGGGTTACAAAAAAGTATCATATACACAATGTAGTTTGAAACCTGTAACAAGTTGAAAATGCAATTATTACTGTTCCATTTGTTTTTCTCTACAAATTAATAAAACTGTACAAAACTAATGTTAAAAATAATTGTCCTTAGATTTCATATGGTGAAATTAGTAAAGATTTTTGTCACAGTGTGCAATATAAAAACAAACTTGTACTGATTCTAAAAAAGACAAAGAGAGTGCAACTCTTACTATTTGGAAAGAAACCTTATATTAATACATTGACCTTTCTTACAGAGATTAAAATGATTCATAAAGTGGAAATCAAAGTAATATAAGAAATATTAAAATCATGGAAATATCTAAAAGATCTTTAATTGCAATGTTTTAGAATTTTTTTCTAATTCTGTTATCAACCTGAAAAACTTTAAAAATAACTAACAACTTTATAAGTATAGAAAAACAACTTTTTTTTTTAAGTGAGACGTTGTGGATACCAGTGGAAGTTTAGATAGAACATTAAACAAGTTATTACATTTACATTTTATAATACAGGCTGAAAGAAACTGTAGAAATACATGAGCAGGTTGAGAAATCAGTAACTCAAACAACTTAAATGCTTATTGTAGTAGGCAGTGTTTAAGCAGCATGTGAAAACACCAAGACTTGTTTTCCCCTTTCAATGCTTCCTACCTAGCTAGAGCTATTCATAATTAAACAGGAGTTCTGTTTGTGTAAATAGGTTAATGACTTAACAGTATTGTTAAACTGTTATTAATCAATGTCTAATAAATTTTGACAAACTCGATTAACTCGAGAAAGTTATTCAACAATCAACATTTTTTAAAGCAGGTATAGATAATCAATATTAACATGCCATAAATTTATTAAGGCAGTCTTACTCTTAAGTAACACTGGCTACCTTTTTAACTCGTAATAAATAAAGCAATGTGTTAAGTTAAAGCTACACCATTATTTATTATTGGGACTGGTTATGTCTATTATTTAGATTACTAAAAGAGTGGAATAATCTGAAACAGTTATTTTGATTAGTTGGTTTTTTTTGACGTGATACTAATTGATGTAATCAATGGTTATGGGTAAATGAGTTAATTTCCCATCTTTAGTTTTGGATGGCACTGAAAAAAGAAAAGCAAAATGTTTGCTTATACCAAGTCTGGAAGCAAATGAAATCAGTACAAAGGGTGGTTTTGGTTGGCAGTAAAAAGTATATGTCAAAGTTTGCATATGCACATCTGACCAGAAGTGTCCCTTATCTTAATTTTTAACAAAAACAGTTCTGATAGATAGATAGATATGTCACTATTAGATGTTTTAAATTGTCCTACATGTCTAAAGTAAAGTTAATGTTTAGAAATATTTGTGATTTCTGTAAGTTACTTGTGTGACTTTATGCAATTTTATTGCATGTCCAAATAAGTGTTTGTGATTATAGTGCAAATCCATAGTAATGTAAAAGACTTTACATCTACTTAGATTTAGTAGAATAACTATTGGTGAAGGTTTATATATAGGGTTATGAATAATTAACATAATTATTTAAAAACATTTGCCTCGATAATTTTTATAAATTAGATGCTTGTGAAGGTAATGGTGTCAAGTATTTATTTTTTTATATATATAATTTATGTATTTTGAGTTGCATATATAATACACAAGCCTTCTTTAATGTACATTGCATAAACATTCACAGAGCTAATCTTGTGAAAACATTATCTGAAATACAGTTTAGCCAGATGTGAATAAAGGAGGTGCTTGACAGTCTGCACTTTCTTCTATATAAGGGGCTGTTCATTCACACTTGATATGTGTGAATAAGTGTAAATGTTCATCTCTGTGCACTTTCTTCTATATAAGGGGCTGTTCATTCACACACAAACCACACTTTCGAAGCAAACTATATTCTGTCAAGACTCGTACAGGGATATTAGTTTCAATATGTTCTTAGGTTCTCTTCAGTTTGACCTCTACTTTGCTGACATTTTTGAACTGTTAAGCTATTAAAATCAGTACCAGTTTTTGTGCAGCAAAATTCAACTAAATATAGCCTACATGGAAAGGGCACTAACACTAAAGTAAATATTCATGACCAATATTACAAATAATTTAGGTTTCAAAGTCATGAATAACTCCTTCCTAGTTGGTTACTATATATGAAAATATTTTTAAACTCTTCTATAAACTTGCTTATGATCTCATTAACCAACTACTGAAAGCATATTTTGTTGAATTTCAAATAAATGTACCATCTTTCTCTGACAATATGAAACACAAAGGTGCTGTTACTCAGTGAAAAAACCATCAATAAGAGAAAATATTTCTTAAGTTATAATATTATCTGTAGTGGCTGTATCAATATGGCTAAGTTCTAATTTGACTAAAAACCACAGAATGAGGTTTTGTCTTTCGTATTATTTTTTTTACCTGATTCAGAAGCTTTCTGTCGCCATTTAAGTAAATGTCTTCATGTGTTTCAGTCTACAAACTGACAGTTAATTGTGAGTCTACATTAATATCTGGAATACAATAACTGTTGTAAGATGGTATGTTTTGTGGTTGAAGTGCTGTAGTTTTGTGTGCCAAATTAGTTTTGTCTTTTGTTTTCTAAGGTAAAAATTAATATCTGTAGTGAATCTGAAAGAAAAAAAAAGCAATAAAAGTTTTACCTTTTACCCAAAGAGAAAAGTCTATCAGTTTTCACTTGTGTTAAAATACAGAATACACACATTAGAGTAAGAAAAGTGAATTAAAATATAATTTACTAATGCTGAAAGTACTTACCCTGTTTGTTTTAATTCACACACACACACAAGAAAGGTTCCCAAGTTCATACGTTACCTTTCAGTACATTATGAAAAACAACCTTGTGTGAAAATTATCTATAGCAAAACAAAACCTGTACCCTCAAAATTAATGGGATTTTACACTTTATACTCCACTAAATTTTGAATGTTTCAAACATTAACCTTTTAAGTTTAACTATAAAATGAAATGTTCATAAGTTTACAGTTCGATATTTTGGTAATCTAAAATTCTGCTTTTAAAAGTGTCATTCTGTGTCTTGCAACAAGTACCCCCTCTCCTCTAGTTACATGTCTTTTAACAATACACTAATTTGTAGTTTTATATCAATTTTTCAATGCATGGACACATGTATGGCCCCCTATAGAGCACTGTTATAGGTATACGTTAATCCTGTTTTAGAGTTTGGAATTTTGTACCACCATGAAGAGAGGGTATTTCCTTAATATCAAAGCTTACCAGTTTCAAATACATAATGAAATATTAAAATGTCTTTTTGTTTTTTGTTGTACATCTAAAACCAAACCAGACACTAGGAGAATTGTTTAGCTATAAAAATGGCAGGTAGAAAGTTATGGTTTAATATTTATTTACATAGAGTATATGCTATTCACTAGAATAGCTACACCTGGAACAAAATAACATGACAGTAATAAGTCTTCTAAAGTATCTTTAACAAGATATATGCAATATATAATGTGGAAAAAAAAGACAGTAAGTTAAAATAATACATCACAAGTTTGCATGTAGCTAAAAACAAATAAAGAATCATAAAAAAAAAAGACTGACTGGTGTTAAATGAAATATTTAAAAGAGTAATAGGTGTGTTTCCACTTGCATCTTCCTAAATGGAAGTTATATATTTCCTTTTGAAAGTATTTGTATTCATGTTTTTCAAAAAATTCCTGTTTCCAATTGTAACAAGATAAACCATAGAAATATAATATTGTATATACAAGTTAATCTTTTACAAAAATTGAACACAAACTCGGAATTATTTGTCTTTAGAGAAAAAAAAAGGGTCAAAAACAAGCAGTTTTTTTTTTATTCAACTGCTAACTGGTCAGAGGTTTTATCAAAAGAAAAACAAATTACATGCCCAAAACAAACTTTTGAATAATACCAGTTTCATTTCAGTTTAACAAATGACTTCATATTTAAAACATTCACTATACATCTGTCTAGTTACATACAATTTTTTTCATTCATTTATAAGTTTTGCTGCTTCCCTAATGTTAAATGTGACTTAGTCCAGATTTACTCCTAAATCACTGGAAAACTAAATTCTCTTCCATGTCTCCTATATTCTAATAAAAAGAATATTTTAAATGTTCAGTATTTACTACTTTGTCTGAATGTGAAATAAAATGATTTTTATTAAATGATAATTGTATAACTGGCTAAGACAACTTGGAAATTGAATAACCTTTAAGAATGAACTTAATTCATGTTTTAAAGGGTTGTTTTTTGCTACCAAATCTTGGTGGTTATATCAGTCAGTGCCCAAGTAGTAAATTAGCTGTTTACAAAACACACTCTGCTAAAATAGGAACTAAAGCTAAACATCCCTCAGTGTGACAGCGGTAAATTTACGGACTTACAACAACAAAATCCAGCATTCGAATCTCCGCAGTGAACACAGCATATAAAAAAACAAACTTTCTAATACATAGTTAATAGATTAACTGGCCTGAAAAAGCACTTAAACTTTGACAATTCCCGAGATTCCATAAAATAAAATTCTGTCGCGGATTCCTAGCACGTGGCTTAGCTCTTCTATGGATTGTACACAAACGAAAACATAAGAGAGAGAGGGAGGAATTAAGAATTTATTCCTAATGAATCATGGAAGTTACGTCCTCACTTATAGGGGTATTTGTCCACACCGTCTAAATTTTCGAAAGCCATGTCAGAAAAAAACTCATGGCTATCAGGTATTTACTTTATATATTTTAAACTTCAGCTGCTTTTAAAAATCGAATAATTATACAAAACACCAGTCTTCCTTGTTGGTTTGTAGTTAAGTGCAAAGTTACACAATGGGCCGTCTGTGCTGTGTCCATCACGAGTACTAAAACCAGATTTTTAGCGTTATAAACCCACAGACTGAGTCACTGGTGGGCAAGTGAGATGACCTACATAAAACAAGAGAGAATCTTCAATAGCTACAGCACTTGAAATTTTTTTAGGCAGGATTAAAGTAAATTAACCTATGAGATTTGGTTTTCCTTTTTATTAGCTATATTTTTGTGGCTAGGGCGCTCGACTCGCAATCTGGGGGTCGCGGTTTCGAATCCCTGCCCCACCAAACATGCTCGCCCTATCAGCCGTGGGAGCGTTATAATATGACGGTCAGTCCCACTATTCGTTGGTAAAAGAGTAGCCCACGAGTTAGCGGTGGGTGGTGATGACTAGCTTTTTCCCGCTAGTCATACACTGCTAAATTACGGACAGATAGCCCTCGTATAGCTTTGCGCGAAATTCAAAACACATGAACAAAACCAAGCGTGGGGCGCACGTATACCCGATTCAGTTTTATTAATCATCAGGATCTCTACCAACCTATCCTCAAATTGAAATTCTTTTAAGCAGGATTAGAGTAAATTAATCTATGAGACCTTGGGCGTGTTTAGGTACATCAATCGAAAGGGGTTGACCTCCTGAGTCCAAAACTGTAATTCGATCTGAAATCGGTCAAGAAATGACGGACTATGAGCTAAAAGTTTATACTTGGAAAAACAAAATAGAAACTCTCGGCCACGGCTAAAAGTTAAGACTTTATGACCGCCCTGCAAGTTATATACCAACCCAGCATACAACATAACTTCCGTAACAAATGGTAACAAACAACGATTTTATTTAAAGCTGTTTCTAAGTAGCCCCCACCCGTAGCACTGTGATAAGTCTGTAGGCTTAAAACGCTAAAAACCGGGTTTCGATACCCGTGGTGGGCAGATTACAGCTAGCCCAGTATGTAGCTTTGTGCTTAACAGCAACCAAACCATGCTTTTGAGTAAATGTATGTACCGTGTATCTTACTTTCATTTCATGGTTATTCTGTATTTTTTTGTCTTCAGTTTTTATTGACTATGTTCCTAGAAAAAAATGTGTACTGAAAATTGTAGTGGATATCACTTTTTTTAAATGAATAAACTAGTATATTACCATCGGGCCAGTACAAAAAAGATGTGATTAAAATAATCTTGGTTCGTCTTGCTATGATGTAATGTCACACCTACTCCCAATTAACGGACGTTGCTTCCAGCTTATGCGGTACTTACCGTAAGTTTGGCTTGGTTTGAATTTCGCACAAAGCTACACGAGAGCTGTCTGTGCTAGCCATCCATAATTTAGCATTGAAAGACTAAAAGACCACCAACCGCCAACTCTTAAACTACTAAAACTGTGGAACTGGCCGTCACATTATAACACCCCCACCGCTAAAAGGTTAAACATTTTTGAAGACAGGATATATTACATTGCAACCAGGGTTACCAACGTCCCGAAAATTACCATAGAGTCAACAAAAGAAAAGAACTTCACGCCCGTACGCAGGGGAGGGGAAGGAGTTCGCCCGAACTCCCTATTTTTTTGACGTAAGCAAATTATGGTTATATAGTTATGGCACAGTGGTATGTCTGCAGATTTATACCCCTAAAAACGGAGGGTCGATACCCGTGGTGGGTAGAGCACAGATAGCCCGTCGTGTAGCTTTGTGCTTCATAACAAACACCAGCTTATGATATTAAACGTTTTCTACATTCTTCTGATGAAGCATTCACATTTTTTGGCTTGAAATAGTCGCATTCAATGACTTTTGTTGACACTTTGTGATTGGAATCCGAAGCCGTATTGCTACTCTCAGGTTTTGTAGGTTGGATGTTTTTCAATAGGTATCACTAAGTTCATGTGAACGTTCATCATCTGCTCTCCGTCGGTTGAATAATTAGCTGAGGTGTACACAAACCGAAAAAAGACTGAGTGCTCTAGCTTTAATACATAATCATTATGACACTAGTACTGCTGTCAACATTGAAACTGTATGTAAGTTATTTACGGAAAAGCACACCAGAAGAATGAGCAGGCTAACATATTATTTCAGTAATGCATACATGTGCATATATGATAGCCGATGATTGAAATAGCTAATATACTACAGTTGTTTCTATTAGTAACATAATTTACCAATTAATTATTACTCTGTATGTAGATAGTACAGTACTTTACTATAATAAAACATACATATTTATGTTAATTTAAGTCTATCTCCCCATTCAGTGTTACAACAGAATGATGATTTGTTGAATTTTCGTTAGATGTTTGTGGATTTTATGTGAACATCCCATGCAAATGTTTAGGCTATATATCATGCAAAATTGCTTCCAGATTTAATCTCATAGCACCTATATTTTACAAATTTTCTGGGGGACATGTCCCCAGATCCCCGTAGCATTAGCATGCTGATTGCGCTTCGTACCATATGTGTTAGCTTTTGATCTCACAAATTAGAACCCCCTTTCAAACATTCTATATACGAGCCTGGACTTTTGACTGAATGCTAGTAAAAACAAAAGTGTAAGGTTGACAATCCTGTTTGTAACTCATCCGACCAGTTGCTGTTATAGCCTCGTAAGCGGCATTATACAGCAGATAAAATGTAAATAAATGTACTACTGTAAACTGTTGTTACTGGAAACTCGTAGTGAGCTAATAATGAAGTACGTTTAACGTTATTATTAATGCTATTATGATGTCATATCTCACTTACTGCCAACTAAAGGATCATATATTGCTGGTTTGGACATTATACGCCACAATATAACAGGAAAGTATCTTCTGGTCCATTTGGGCTGTGCTGTCAAATAAATTGAACTAAACCCTTAAAAAACAAAAACTCAAAACCATCATTTATCATTCAAATATTTATCAAGCTTTCTCTTAAACTATTTTAAATTAATATCCACCACATCCAAAGACAACCCGTTTCTGAGGCCAACCACCCTATTAGAATAGCTGTCTTAGGTTGAAGATGACTTATTTAGTGCCAATATATATATTTTTGTCCTCTAGTTTTAACATTTTTACCATTAAATACGAAAAGATGCTTCAACACTATTAATTGCCTTTATAATCTTAAATACCTCTATCAGATCTCTTCTCTTTTCAAGAGAAAACAATGTCAGAGATATTTTCTTCGTGTGACAACCTTTCTATCCCAGGTATCATCTTAGTAGTTCTCCTTCTTAAACTATGGAACCAATAACTTAATATAATACTCCAAATGAGGTCTAATCAGTGACTTATATGAAATTATAACCTCTTTTAGACTTGTATTCAATATTTCTATAGATACAACCTAAAATCATATTTGCCCTACCACAAGCAACAACAAATCGTTCGGATGGCTTAATTAAGAGACTGGTCAACCAGAATACCAAGATATTTTTCTGTTATAACACCGTATGGGTTATTCCAATCAAAATTATACTTATAATTCCAATCGTGATATCCCACATGCATTACCCTGTATATATTATAATTAAAAGCCATCTGATACGTGTCTTACTTGTTTGTAATCAACTTTCATGTAGAATCATCTGAAGTTATTTTGTTCAACACTAAGATGACGACAAGATTATGAATTTCCAGTCCGAAATAGAAATTTTTATTGCCAGAACGTATGTGCAAATTTATAGAATATTTAACGATCACTTTTTTTGTCAAGAAATTTAAGTTTATTTAAGTTTGAAATGAATAGTTTTTATAAATATTCAAGTTCTTTCATTGATTTACCAGACAGCAATTATTTTATAGTTTAGTTTGGAAGAAGAGTTTGTTCAGAAATATTGGATAAGAAACGATGTTTTGCCCTCCCTTGACAGATTTAGACTTCAAATGTTTTTCACCTTAACAAAGGTCACAAGATCGAAACCCATCACCGAACATACTCGCTCTTTCAGTTGTGGGGGCGTTATAATGCGACGATCATCCCACTACTTGTTGGGAAAGAGTAGCTCAAGAGTTGTTGGTAGGTTTTGGTGACTAGCTGTTTTCCCTCTATCACTTCTAAACTGGGGATGGTTAAGGCAGATAGCTCTTGTGTAGCTTTGCGCGAAATTCAACAAACCAAACACCTCAAGGGTAATAATATTTTTAAAAGAAAGCTTACATTTTTACTTACGTGTAACGAAAATTCTAAAAATCTCATGTTCATCATTTCTTATATGTGGTATTCTTGAGTAAAGCTGACATATATATAGGTATTATTTCAGCAAAACAGTTTTTGGAAAATGGCTAAATAAAAGAAAAAATCATACATTTGCTTAGAGTCCTGAGCAGCTCAAGAGGTCTCTGTTTCTCAGATATTTTCATTACTATTTCAATCTGAGCTTCGGCTTTTGTCTGTTTTAGTATTTTATTAATTTGGGAAAGAATGTTTTCAATTAAAGCGATCCAATAACACATAACTCAGTAACTGACGGACATTTAACAATTGCGGCAGTAAGACACTTTTCTGTCAGCCACACATGCATTACAGGCAAAGCATAATTTGTTTGTTTGTTTATAGTTAAACACAAAGCTACACAATAAGATATCGTGATCGAAAACCAGTTTTTAGCGTCAGAATCCCTCAGACTTCCCGATGTGTCACTGGGGGGCGCGCACAGCACAGAATGCACGAGTTGAGAAAGATATCGGCACAGCGGTGTTAGTGGAAATTACTGTTTATCAAGCGTGTTGCTATTAGTATGTGTTGTGTTGGTATCTACTCGCTCTGTGAAAATAATGCAGTTAGCATGATTTTAGGAAGTGACCGTGGTCCAAAAATATTCCTCTCTAAACAAATATAAAAGAAAAAAATTATTAAATGTTATTTTTGTGTAGTACTTCACAACTAACTCTTACCACGCAATCATTTTCTTTTTATGCACAATTACAGTGTTAATCCATCGACTTAGAAAGAAAAGCTTTCGTCTTCAGTAATTTTAATATGCATCCCATTAACCAAAAAAAATTAAAAAGAAAACATAATACAAAAGGTTAACCATAATGAATTTCTTCCTCTTTAACTTCGGCATCTGCAAAATTAAACACAAACTGAATGGAAAAGTGTGCGTAACATATTCATATTCCTAGACAAGGTTAATTGAAGAAAGAAAACCTTACATATCGAAAAGATCACTAATAATTATGACCTACGTTGACCATTTCTAGTTTTCGGGCCCGGCATGGCCAGGTGGTTAAAGCGCTCGACTCGCAATCTGAGGGTCGCAGGTTCGAATCCCCGTCCCGCCAAACATGCTCGCCCTTTCGTGGGGGTGTTATAATGTGACGGTCAATCCCACTATTCGCTGGTAAAAGAGTTGGCGGTGGGTGGTGATGACTAGCTGTCTTCCCTCTAGTCTTTCACTGCCAAATTAAGGACGGCTAGCGCAGATAGCCCTCATGTAGCTTTGCGCGAAATTCAAAACAACAACTTCTAGTTTTCCATTGAAGATCTCTCTTCCCTTTCTTTCACAGGCTGCCTGTCATCCACGAATTGCATTATTCTGACATACCCAAAGTATTTCCACATCATTTCGGTTTGTAACTTCCCGAAATTGACTGATATCAAGATTGTTTGAACAGTAATCACTATATGAAATACAATTACTAAATCGTTACGTGTTACATTTTTTGTTATCAGATTTGTCAAATGAATATATTTTAAATCAATAGCCATTTTACTAGGAAAGGCGCCCATGCGTTTTTGAATTTAAAATATGATTAATTGCGCTTAAGATATTTTTCTCAACCAAGAATAAATATATTATAACATGTGCCTCCCGAGTGTAAACTAACTTTTACTTTGAAAATCAGCTGTATCGTTGCCCAGTTACAGCACTGTTCACACTTTCTGTACGAGCCAAAAATAATAATAATAATACGATTTTGGTCTCCAGTTTTTCTACATATTGGTCAAACGTGTATTAGAAAATTAAATAATGGATAAATTTAACGCATGTACATGAAAACCACGGGGCTACTGAGTAACATACAAATATATACGTATTACATCAAATAGGAAGATTGATTGATTTGGCTAGCATAATTCACATTTCTAGCTTTGAAGTTATAGGCGAGTGTTGACAGACAGTAGTAAGATAATGGATAAATTTAACGCATGTACATGAAAACCACGGGGCTACTGAGTAACATACAAATATATACGTATTACATCAAATAGGAAGATTGATTGATTTGGCTAGCATAATTCACATTTCTAGCTTTGAAGTTATAGGCGAGTGTTGACAAACAGTAGTAAGTTTCCTACGATCATGGGGAAAAAATGAAACCCTGTGGTAAAAAGAAATTTTCGTGTGAAATGAACAGAAATTGTGGGAAATTTAACGCAATTTGTAAAAATCTCTCATTTTCTTCAATGATAAGTAATTAGTAATAATTTCACTTTTAGATTGAGGCTATAAATGTAAGCTATTGTTTTGGTATTAATAATAAGTACCAAGACAAGTTTAAAAAATATAGATCATTACTATATATTATTCCAGTGTCGCTATCTTTTCCATTGAGTTAATTAATATTCCCTAAGCCTATTTAAGACTGTTTACTGTTGTGACTATAAAATAACGAACGTAAGCTGTTTGGTATTATTACACCATTCTAAGGTGCAATAATGTTTTTTTTTTCTATTAAATTAGTGAAATGCCTTGAAATGGTAATTTTATTTATAAAAATGAGAAATCTAAAGTTTTAGACTGGGTTTGTTTTTTTTTCCCACTAAGCACCCCTTTAATTTTCACAACCGATTTTCGTTGCAACGACATGCGCTTATCGAGCGCAGAAAATTTTGTTGAAATGTTGTTTTTTGTTTTGTTTTTTACAGCTGCATGGTATAAATGACTTGGATTGTCTGGCAAAACTGATTTGCATTGGATGGGCTAGGCGTCCAAAAAAAGTGGGACTCGGTATGTTGCGAAGAAATTGGTCCTTATAAAGAGGAAATCAAAGAGTTTTTTCTATCATGTTTGGCTGATAAATCCCAAAAACTTTCAGCAGAGCAGGTTCTCAGGCACTTAAGAGGCAAACCACCTACAGGAGTACAAATTTAAATTTCCATTTATATCTGAGATAACTACATAACACAACTCTTTCTAGAACAGAAGAGAAACCGGCATACAATGTCTGTGTCCACGTATTAGGATAGCACTGTACAGTGAAGCGAAAATGTTATGAACAGAGCAGGACGGGACAGAAAAGTAAAAGTTCTTGTCAGTGAAACAGGGACCACTAATATGGCGACAGACTTGAAAATTTGCTCTGATATCGCCATATTGCTAAATGAAGCTTCGTCTATAGTAATAAAACTACCGATTTGTCAACGCTAACGGTTAAACGTCGATGTGTGGCCAATGGCGCTGTACTTGACCGTTTTCTAGAACTTTAACGACCTGGTGGTTAGGGTGCTCGACTCACAATTTGAGGGTCGCGGGTTCGAATCCTCGTCACCGAACATGCTCGCCCTTTCAGTAGTAGAGACGTTACAATGTGACGGTCAGTGCCACTATTCGTTGTTAAAAGAGTTGGCAGTGGGTTGTGTTGACTAGCTGCCTTCCCTCTAGTCTATCCCTGCTAAATTAGGGACGGCTAGCAGAGATAACCCTCGTGTAGCTTTGCACGAAATTCAAAACAAACAAACAAAACCTAGAGCTCTTAGGAAAAGTATGCTATTAAAGAACGAGGCCCTGAAAAGGCTTTAGCAATTAATAGTAGCAGCCTTAGGAAATAGTTATAATCATTTCAGGAGGGGGAGGAAGAGGTCGAGAGCGTACCTGACCATCCCAGGTCCACAATGACAAAACAATCCGGTACCGACCGACCGCTCCCAGGAAATTTGTCATTTCAGGGGTAATCATTTAGTTCGAGGCACCCACCTAACACTGAGGATACGTTCTCAAAATACCAGCAAATTTCATCAAATATCTCACTGTTTTGTAGCGTATATATAAGACGACTGATAAACTTCCTAGTATGGAAGTCTAATTCTCATTTAGTTTATTTATCCGTAGTTTTTTTTTTATTATATGACCACAATAGCTAATAAAAATCCTCCCTACCTATATTAGCATAAATACGCATGGTTTTAACTTAATATATAACGCAAAATTACATTCAAAGAAAGAATAAAATAGCGGAATATTTCAATTTTCAAAAGTCTGCCAAGAAATAAAAACATTTTCTCTGGAATTCACCTAAACTGAAAAAAAATTGTATTTCACTTTGACATACCTTCAGAGATGGGGTTTCTTATTTCAGTGTGTGATTTTTCTTCTCTCTCTCTCCTAAGATCGAGGTGGGACTATCATATAATTGTCAATAAACAGTTCCTAACGTTTAATTATTTTAAACTAAAATTAATCCACTTATTTACTCACATTAATAAAAACGATGTTTGTCTGGTTACAAGTATTAAGCTACAATCATACACGAACTAGTGCGGAAAAGGTAACAGAGCAGTTGACGCTAATAAATATTATAACTACGTTTTTTATTTCAAATATTTAACTAAAGTTGTCATAAGTAGTCAATAAGGTGCGAAACTTTTGGATATTAAACAACTACATAAAATACTGCACTTATACAGACAAAACTAAGTTCACAGGTAAAACACCTATACCAATTATGGAACGTAACAGTGTATGACATCTTGAGAGATAGGTTGATCTTAGTCGCTAAAATATTTTCAGTTCTGTTTATAAATCATTGAATAAATACCATTGTAAAGCTACCTACTATGAATATTCGCAAATATTGCAATGTTAAGGTTAGCGTCTTGCAAAAGGTGAGAACACAAAGGTCAATGGTAAAAGCCGTCCACGTGCCCCAGGCAACAATGCGTAACATAATCACGAAGGATCTTTGTCCGGAAACGAGGCCAAAAGGGCGTGGGTTCACCAAGATAATACTTCCAGTTATGCCTCTCGTTCAACCATTGCATGTCTCAACTCTCAAGCAACTGGAGAATGAAACGGGAATTCGTATAACTATTCTATGTGAAGACATATCGTCCAAGTTTCTAGATGCAGCGCCTATGGATTTCTCTGCAAACTGTTGAAAAAGGGGGCGATGTGAAACGGCATTCTCGAACACTAAATGGCTTATGGACAGTTTGTAGGGAGAAGTAGCGCACTTTGAATATGAAGGCCTCGCGATGAAGCCGTTTGCAGTGGAAACTAAGTTGCAAGGCTATTTTCATGATGCACAGCCGCCAAAGCAAAACAGGGTGTAGTGAGGCTCTAAAAATCGTATTAATCGGAGAGTGCTCCAGCTCCAGCACATTCTATGTAGAGATGGAACAGACGTACATATTAAAGCAATACAAAAGTCATCTGTACTTTCTTCTCTACAGTTCATCAGAAGCTAGATACGAAGAACTATCTGGCATGGTCGCTCTATCTCCGGTGTATATGCCGCTTTTCAGCTATTCAGAGCGTCCCAAAGTCGAAAACCGGCGAATAGCCAAAACTGAATTTCTTATTTTCCTTCATCATCATCTTTCTTCAACAGGCCTAGAGTCTACCTAGTTCTAGCAGTAACTATAAACTTATCATCATTTGAGAGAGCCAGTGCCGTCTTAACGTACAGGCTAACTGGGCTGTAGCCCAGGGGCCCTAATCCAAAATGTGTTGTCTGTATTTGTACCTTTTAAGTGTGACCTTTGTGAATGGGGCCCCAATTCACACTTAGCCCAGGGTCCCCAGTATCCCTAAGACGGCGCTGGATAGAGCAAAACAGTCTTCACGATCTTTGACTACCTATTATATTTCTATGCAAAATTTATAAAGCTTTAGAATACACGCTATAAACTAGTAACCCATGTACGCCATATTATAAAAATCAACAAACAATTATATGGGAAAAAAATAATCTCAAAATAAAAAAAACCATGTATGGCAGGTTATTGAACTTGAAAACATTAACCAAACAAGATAGGGATGGAAGTGGACATATCACTTGATCGGCTAACGACGACATAAGATATTAAGCTGTCTCGACTTTACATGGAGAATAAAATAACTATATTACTGGCTTCCTCACTGGCAAAACAAATAGAACCAGAATTTTTAATTGTAAAACAATCATAAAAGTAGTATTCTAAAGTTAACTAAAAGAAAGGTATAACGATGAAAGCTGAGATTCTATTCAAACACCAAGATATCTTGATACTCAACAGTTAAGCCGAAATATCCTGTGTTAAGTATCGTCGGTCCAACTGTCTACTAGACAAAGAACACTACACAGAATCCTACCATATACAACGAGAGATAAAGACCATACGAAGTTATGAACCTACCTATATAAGAACAGTCGGCCGTAAGAACTATGAAACTAAAGCAAAGGATCGCAATACATTCATGATTATGTCAGCAGAATGTACCATGATACAATTATGACCCAAACTATACGACCCCCCCCCCCAAAAAAAAGGTTCGTAAGAATGTTATCATTACATTAACTAAAACAGTATCATGATACAATGATGATGAAATTACGCATCCCTCCTCCAAATAACAAAAAAAAAGTCGTAAAGACTATGATACGGGCAATATTTGTTTCTATCTAACTTCTTATTTTATTAGCCCAACCTAAACGTAACGTTCTGAAATCTTGAGATCTACTACAGAGAAATTACGCCCTATGCTATAGAACTGTTCTGTGCTTTTCAACCAATAGGCTTTCCTAATTTAAATATAATTCCTGATTGTTTTAATATATTTGATTAAGATACCAATATGCACAGTACAGAAACATCTCAAAAGTAAATAGACACCATGATGTTTATTCAATAGTCATTTAATTAAGAAAGGCATCCAAAAGCTCCCATGGCCAAGTCGGTCACCTGATATGAGCCCCATCGAGCATGTCTGGGCCATACCTGCTCGAGCAGTGAGAAGAAGTTCCAGAAAACCAGCGTCCCGTGGAGAGCTACTTGATGTTTTGTGTGCAGCCTGGGTCAACATCCTACAGGAGAAAATTACAGAACTCGTCGATTCCATGCCAGAACGAGTCAAAGCACTGAAAAATGCTAGTGTCAAATCGACTAAGTACTGTAAACATTTTGTCAAGTTGATAGTGTGAGATAAATGACTAATGAAAAAAATCATGGTGTCTATTTACTTTTGAGATGTCTCTGTAGATCACCTACTCTCTTGGTATACACAAGGTGTAGCAAACACAGCACCCCTTATAGGATATTTAAATAATTTTGGAGCTTCACCATGTTGCTACTTCCGGTTTTGCTCTATATGACGACTGTGCATTTTGACAATAGCTTCCATCGAAAAATTCTCCATCATAAGGTTGTCATGTCCACAGCACATCAATCATCCTTGCTGATTTTCATAATCCATCTAATGTACGAGGACGACTATTTTCTAGCACTCATTTCAACAGGCCCATCATAGAGCAATCCATAGATTCTATGCCCGACGACTTGATCTGAATGACTTTCTATGGAATAGCATGAATATAAGTTTCATTTTCCAGCTGATTGAGAGATGTGGTGTTTGAACTGGTAGTACAAATGGAAGCCTTATCTTAATGAACTCATAACCTTATTTAGAATAAAAAACAAAAACTATTTTTGGCACAATGAAAGAATAAATCTTTACAAATTTATTGAAAATTGTTAATTTAAAAAAGGGAAATAGAGATCTTCAAAAAAGTAAACAAACAAGCTTAAGGTTTGAGACATAGTGTTGACATTATTTCCTCAAGCTACAAGTCCCTATTTTGACTCTCCTAAATGTTACAGTTTTTAGACATGGAGTCAAAATAGGGACTTGTAGCTTAAGGAAATAATGTCAACACTAT